>NW_021703774.1:84407083-84439638 GCF_005190385.1 Monodon monoceros | reverse complement strand
TGTGTGTGTGTGTGTGTGTGTGTGTGTGTGTGTGTGTGTGTGTGTGTGTTGGGGGTGGGGTTAAGGAGAGCATGCCCAGTGAGCTTGGATATCCACAAACCTAGACTAAAAGTCCTTCCTTAGGTCCATTCAACCTTTGACTTCAACATAATAACACTGAAACCAGGCACACTGGGGGTCAGGGTGGGAGAGGTAAAATCTGTAGTGGTCATAGCCTTGAAGTAGTTTCATTGACAGATGACAAGGGTATCCTGTAGGGTACAGTGTTGTAGTCTTTTCGAAGTGGTTCCACATTCACTTAAAGGACAATAATCATGTGAACTTGGAAAATGTTATTTCCATTTTACAGATGGGGAAACTGAGTCACAGGAGCCAAGTGACCTTCCCAAGGTGACACAACTAGTGGTACAGAGACCCGACATGAACCTGCCTCCCGGCCTGGGAGACCCACTAGACCATGGGTGCCCTGCGTGGAAGCTGAGGCCTCGTGGGGAGATGCAGGCCAGGGCCTCAGAAGTGTGGGAGCTCAGAGCTCTTTCGGTCCCACGCCCTCCTTTCTCAGTTCAGGGCAATGTGTGGGGTGAAGAGCTCAGGTTAGGGTGGCCTGCCCTGCCTCTTGGGAGTGTGCAGCCTTTGCAAGCTGCCTAATTTCACTGAGCTGCAGCTTCCTGGGCTGTGGAATAGGGAGGATGTGCCCACTGCTGAGCACGTCAGGTATAATGTGAGGAATAGTGGGGTTGGAAGGCAGGATGGAGCAGCGATTAAGAATGCTGAGACCCGAGCCAGTTGCTGTGAGCTGGAATCCTGGCTCTGCACACAGTAAGCCCTGGAGAAATATTTGCTATTCCTTCACAGTGATCTATGTGATAATTTACAGGGTCCCATCCTGGGCCACTTGGCTGCCGGGCAGAGGTGGGACCAGGACTCCAGCTCTGTGTCCACCTTGTGACTTCAGAGCTGCACATTCTTCTTTGGAATTCTGGCCCTGGGTGAAGCTTTGGGGTACTTCCTTCTTGGGGTGAATCCCACCCCACTGTATCCGGACTGAGAGGAAGAGGTACATGTGGGGGCTCTGGGGCAGGGACTTGGAACCACTTCCAAGTGACTAGAGTGGGCCCGTATCAGAAGCCTTCGTCTTTTTATCAGGGGGTAGAAGGCATGTGGGGATGAGGGAGAGCTTCTTTGGCCAAAGTAACTTCCTCTCCTGGGAGCCAGGCCACTTCTCTTCCCCACTCCCCCTCTCCTCTTTGCTGTTTCCACCCCCAGCTCAAAGTGACAGATACGGGGGTGGCTGAAGATGGTCAGGTGGTGTAGGAGGGGGTGGAACAGTGCCAAGTTCAGACAGCATATTCTGCGGTCTACAGACATGTGCTGTACAGTTGCTCCACATGTTACATTTAGATTAGCAAATGCTGGTCATTATAGACAGAGGGAAGAGAGAACTGGTCTTGGGAACAAGAGACCCGGCTTGAGGCTCTGCCCCAGCACTTAGGAGTTGTACATATTTGAGCAAATCACTGGATTTTTACGAGCCTCAGTTTTCTGATCTGTAAAATGGGGAAAATAATGATAATTCCCATCTCAAAGATCGTACTGAGGACTAAATGAGGTAATGACAGTCAGAACACTTAGTAAGTTATTGCAAAAATGAAAGGAATTACCCTGCCTAGTCCCCTCCCCTCTGTTCCATACATAAAGGCAACACAACATATTTGTGGGCAGAAAGCACATTCTATGTGGCCTCAAATGGCCCCAGGAGGAATTCTCAGCTCACCGTCCTCTGATCCGCTCTCCCGATCCTGCCTCCTTGACTTTGTGCCTGTTTTGATTCTGCCTGGCATCCACGTTCCCTTCCTCTGTCTCTCCTCTTCCTCCCTGCCCATCTGGGGACTGTTCAGGTCCTGCTTGTATGACGAGCCTGGCCTGGCCAGTCCCGCTTGGAGAGTCCTCTGCCTGCCCTGAGTCCCCGCCTCCCCCACCCAGATTGCTCACGTTTGCACTCAGTTTGGAGCCCCCGCGTCCACAGGGTCAGCCTCAGCGCTTCTGCTCTCTTGTGAGCTTTGAGAATGCAGGAGTATCTTATTGTTTTTCCTTCTGCTCTGCAAGGTCTTGGGGGACAAGATTCACCTCTGATGATCCCCACCTGCATCAGCCCAGTGCCCAGCTCAATGTGGCTGATGAGGGTCAGGGTGGTGTAGGAGGTGGTGGGCAGTGCCAAGTTCAAACGGTTTTCTGTGGATGCACAGTGAATACCTGTTAAGCAGGTGAATGCATCAGTGAAAAGAGAAGTGAGAAGTTCATGCTCACAGGAACAGGGATCATATCTGTTTCGCGCACCATTATGATTCCAGGACCTAGCCCAGGGCTGAGCCCAATTAACCTCTGGTGAATGAATGAATGAGGGAGGAATGAACGAAGTGAGGCAGATAGCATCCTGGACTTGCAATACTTCCCCTGCTTTATGATCCCTGACAATTTGTATTTCCTCATCAAGACTCCATTTTTAAAATCTGTAATAAGAAAATACACTGAGTCAAAGAAGGCAGATAAAAAAGGGTACATATAGAGTAGTTCCATTTATACAAAACTCTAGAAACAGCAAACTAACCTAGAGTGACAAAAAGCAGATCAGCAGTTGCCTGGGGATGGGGGTGGGGAGGGAGAAGAAGGGATTACCAAGGGGCCGAGGGAACTCTTTTAGGGATGACGGTTATGTTTATCTTGATTGTGGTGATGGTTTCACAGAAGTATACATATGTCTAAACTCGTCAAGTTGCACACTTTAAATGTAGCATGCATCATTTTATCTCAGTACAGCTGTAAAAAAAACAAAACAAAACAAAAAGGCAAACAGCAAACAAAAACAGGGAATAAAAGTGTATCGTCCGCTGAAGAGTCTTCAAAGTTTTGTAAGGACGAAAGGGGATACGGGGATGCTTTGTAAACTGCATGGGTCACGTGGAAGGAAGGGGTCACTCTAACGTAGAGCTCACCTCAATGCCAGCGCCATGCCCTCATGCTGCAAGTGCTCAGCATATAATTTAGAAAGTGAACACATCCTGGAGCCAGGGCTGAGTGAGGCTCCCAGGGACACCCAGCAGGCTGCACTTCTGCAGAGCGGGCAGTGGGAAGTGTGCACATGAAGGCAGCCCCTGGCCCCGGCAGGCCGGCTCCCCTTCAGCTTAGTGCTTGGCATTTCGTCTGTTCGGTGGCAGGAGACAAGCCACTGTCTGCACCGGGAAATATCCACTCCTCTGGAGAAGTTTCATTCTACCTTAAATAGGCCTTTGCAATTACCATTCAGGGGAGCCAAGATGGAAGTTGGTTTTGACCTTGGGTCACCCTCCTCCCCCCATACTGGCCCCCTGGGAGGAGATGGACACTCTGGGTGGGGTGGGGCACCCCAGTGAGGGTGGGCTGCAGGGCTGGGATACTTGGGGGCCAGCTCCCATTGCGCCGGGCAGCATCCTGGAGCCTCCTCTGCTTGCCGTTCTCAATAGCTTTCCCTGAGTCTTGCATCTTTTCATCTGCCCAACATCCTAGGGCTTCGATAGAATTACCAGTACTCAAGGCTGAACCGTCACCCACAGCTGAAGTGATCGTAGTATTCAAGAGTCTTCTACGACGTCTGATTCCATTCATAATCTCCGCCTTTCCTGGCACAGTGCTGAGACAATGTGGTGGGTTGAAACAACCTCTTTTCCCCTCTGAACATACTTGTGTTTTCCTCCCTCTAGGCCACTATTTGTGCAGGTCCTGCCATTTGCATCCCTTCCTTCTGACTTAACCTGAAGATACAGCTTTCCCTAAGGAGTCAGGTAGAGGTACTCTCGCTCTCCTGAGAATCCCCGCACAAGGTTTTGGCACATTATTTGAACCACGTCTCATCTCCCCAGAGCCCTGTCATCTTCTGGTCCCTTGGCATCTTTGTACAGGGGGGAAAGCTGGTCCACTCACTGTCCCCAGTGCATCTTACACCTCCTCCTCTTCTGACCTTTGCTCCTTTCCCTCCCCCAGAGCCAGATGGGCTTGGGTTTGAATCTTAGCTGTGCGCTCAGTAGGTACATGGCCTTGGGCAAATCACCACCTCCATAAACAACACTTTCTTCCTCTCCAAATGGGTCTAATCATAGCTTCCCTAAGGGTTCTTGGGGGAAAAAGAGATAACGTATGTTGTGAATAGCATGCAGGACACATAGCAGGCATCCCTATTGTTTACACCCTGTCTGTCCTGGGAAGCCTTCGAGGCTGCCTGGTGTGGACCACAGTGACTCCAGCTGCCTCCCCGCCCTCTGTGGCACGTCACTTTTGCACCCAGTCTGCGGATGTGGCTTTGTTGCTCTGGTGATCTCTTCCTGGACTAGACTGGGCACTTCCGGCAGGCAGGGCCTTGTGCGGGGCCGGCCCCGTGCCTCTCGCAGAGAGATGTTCCACAGATGTCTGTGGGCCTGGCTGTCAGGTTTGCAGAGTGGTATGGAGCAGTCAGTTGCCCAGGGTTGCCTAGCTACCCCAACACTTCCTCTACTTTCTGGTGAGGCAGCAGCCATCCCTGAGTCAGAGAACGGCTGAAAGAAGTCATCATGCCAACAACTGTGAGCACCGCAACACGGGGCCCAGAGAGCCCCAGGGACGGGGGATGCAGAACTGAGTAGAAGGCAAGCTCAGATGTCACAGGGCTGGCAGTAGATGGGGGACGAGGCAATGGGCAGGTGGGCCTGGCACAGGGTGGGTTTCCACTGCCGGTTGTCCAGTGAACGAGAGGAAGGCGTGGCTGGAAGACAGACGCTGGCGCTGCTTGTGTCCAGACAGAAGAGGGCGCTGTTGTTCTGCTGGAAGCAATCCTTGGTCCACTCAGCATAGATGACTCCACAGTGCCCCTTCCTTCCATCTGTGAGCTGCTTCTCTTCCTCTCTTGGCTCCAGCCAGGCCTCCAGTCAGCTGACTGTCTCTCCAGGTGGCTCTCACGCTGCCTTTTCCCCGTCTCAGCCCCTCCCTCGGTCCAAGCCCCATCTCTTCCTCTCATCCTGAAACACTGGCCCGGCCTCAGTTAGGGGCCTGAAGAGCGTAGGCTCTGGTCCTCTGTGCCTCCTAGCGGTCAGGATTGTTAACCCACCTTCCAAGGGCCTCAGTTTCCCCACGTGGGGAATAGTAAGATGGAGTCTTGGGTAAGACTTGCTGGCCCAGCTGCCCTCCCGAGCCCTCCTGTCCCTGTGGGGAGGTAACCCAAGCCCTCTGCTCTCCCAGCCGTCCTAGCAGAAGGCAGCAGGTGGAAATGGGAGCCTGGGAGGCATCAGAGGGGTAGAACTTGAAGCTGAGACCAGCATCCTGCTGGGAGACCTGAACCCCGTGGGGTAGGTGGAGGCAGTCAGCAGGCTGGGGTGGGGGTCTGCAATAGGGTCAGCTCCCTGGGGAGTGAGAGGCAGCCTCTCCATCCTAGTTAAGAACTCAGGCTCTGGGGAAGACGGGACAGCCCCCTCTCAAGCCTGGCTTGACCATTTACTGTCTGTGTGATGGAGGACAAGTGGCCTCACCAGCACCCGCCTCGTAAGTGTGTGATGAGGAAGTGATGCCTCATAGAAAGCACACCGCGTGTGACAGGTGCTCAGTGGTAGCTTGGGTCAGTGGGACCACGGGTCAGGGATGGGGGTGGGATGGCCCTTCTCTGTTCCCTCTTGGGCACTATTAAAATGTGTGGGTCACAGTCCCACCGCTGCAGCAGCTGGGCCCTTTAGGAGGCTGTCCGTGCTCAGGCTGAGTCTGTAGGCACAAGCATGCTCATCGGGGAGGGGGCGGCCGGGGGGCAGACGTCTCTGGGGCCATCCAAGGCAGATGACAGGACTTGTATGGCCCGTATTGTAAGCCTCTCACCCGAGATGAAGCTGCTTATTCCTGTCCACTCCCGTCACCTACACTCCTGCTGGCCAAGCGTTTCCACACAGGATCTGAGCACCACAATGGCCCCTAAGGCAGGTAGGGATTATTATTACCATTTAACAAATAGAAAAGCGGATGACTGCGCAAAGGTCGTTTGGTCAGTAAGTTACGGAGCTGTGACTCAAACTCAAGTTTTCTAGCTCCAAATCCAACATTCTTCCCTCTATCCTATAGTCCCACAAGAGCAGATCCACTACTGTATGTGATCTAGTCTCATTCAGCCAGGGATGGTGCCCGAGACGCAGGCACACAGACACATGGATATACACACAGCCACACGTGCCCAGTCACACACAGCCACAGACCCACGTAGGCACACTCAGACACACACATTAATATGGCTGTGTGTGACTTCTCATCCTAATAGTCACAGACACACACTTGCTACACAGAAAATTACCAAGACACCTGTACACACAGATAGACATGTGCTCATGTACAAATACGCAGAGACACACAAGTGGGCTTCCACATACAGACTTGCGGCCGCAGAAACCTCCTATGTTCACAAGACGTTGCTGTCCCAGGTGTGCCCTGACGCCCCCTCCCCTATCTAGTCTGTCTGCCTCTTAGAACAGAAGGATGTTCTGTTACTTGGAGCCATCGAAAGAAGACAGGAGGGCTGGAAGGGCTCAGGGAGCCGTCATGTGGCTCTCTTCCTTGCTAGGGCAGGGAGGGCCCTGCGTGGGCAGAGCATCTCTCTCCCTGCAGGGACTGCTCAAGGACAGAGCTGTCTTCTGAAAGAGACAGAACGATATGGGCAAGAGCTCTTTCACTGAAAACCTGGGCAGCAGCAGCGATGCTGAAGAGAATGGCCACAGGATAATTCCTTCCAGCAGGAATATAAGGGCTTACAAGGTAACTGCTGTTGACCATGAGACTGGAACAGCTCCCCCCGACATTGGGGGAAATACTCTTGCAGCCTTATTCAAGGTTAGGGATGCACTGATTTTCTTCCCTGATTTTCTCAATAACATGTTACGATTCATCATTATAAATTTACTTAAAACTGCCTCATCCCCTTCCACATCATCCCAGAAGGCAGCTTGCAGAGTGGTTACAAGCATGGACTCCGGAGCCAGCAGGACTAGGTTTCCAACTGTGACCAACTAGCCCTACACAAGTCACTTAGTCTCTGTGCCTCAGTTTCTTCATCTGTAAAATGGAGAGACTACCTATATCTTAGGGCTGTCAAACTCATTAAAGGAGTGAATGTTTGTAAAACACTTAGAACAGCACCGGCCACGTGGTGAATGCTACGTAAAGATTGCTCACACTGTGTTTAGGAGCCTGGGCCTGGCTGCCCCACGAAAACAGCTGCCTTGTCTTGGCCTGGTTTTGAGAGCATAACTGGGGCCTTCCTTCAGCGCCTCTATCATTGTCTGAGCTCACATTGTTTTCTCCTTCCCCCAGGCTGTGCCCCAGTCTGGTTCTCTGTTCAGGTAAAGGCTTCTTTTTCCCTGACCTTCACACCCCATCAGCTTCCAAACCCTGTGGATCTGCCTCCTTGAGGCCCCATCTCCCCGTCGCCACACCCCCGTCAGCCTGTTCAGACCTCATCTCTCACCTGATTGCTACCATGTCCTCCCCATGTGGTTTCTTCACAGCCAGATGGACCCAGTCACCCCTGTCCAAGGGCTCCAGTGGATTCCTCCACCCCCAGATCAAAGCCTCCACCTTCCTCAGCCTGGCACGAGTCCTGGGCCTTTTTTCTCCCACGCTGTGGTGGAACCCTGTCCTCCTCTAGTCTCTGAAGCCAATTCTGGGGTCTGTGGACACATGTGGTACCCTCCAGGGAACTGAAGGGGAGGGACCAGCTTGGCCCCACTCCACTTGGCAGTCACTCAACACCCCTTCTCCTTCTCACCTTCCTCTCCCTGTCCGGGTTGCCCAGGGCCAGGGAAGTAGGTCCTGGGGCTAAGAGTTGACACTGAACAACAAAATGCCAAATGCCAGCCTCTCCTTTTTGCAAGAACCCTCAACCTTGAGTTATTTTCTTGGGATCACCTCCCTAAAGAACCACCCCATAGCTGTGTTCCAGGATGTATTAAGCTGTGTGACCCTGGGCAAGTTACTTAACATCTCTGTGCCTTAATTGCCTTATCTGTAAAGCAGGGATAATAACAACACACATTATTGTTATTAGAGAGATCTAGGGGGAGGATTCATATCCTTGGATCACCCCAATACCTAGTATGTTGCCTTGCACATAGAAGAACCTTCTGTAAATCTTTGTTGAATAATTCATTGATTGGTACAGAAAGGCGTGAGCTAGTGGAACGAAGTGCTTATGGTGGAATTGCAGCCATCTGCCTGTGTGGGGTGGAGCTGCCTATGTGCCTGACAAAATACCACAGAGGCCATTGTCTATTCTCCTGACTAAAGTTCTTCTGCTTCTGCCTTCTGGGCCTGTTCTTCTATTGGCTCTTATGTGGGACACTGGGCAGTGGGGCTCTGGAATTTCTGGAGCAGAAATGGTGGGGATCCCAGGACAGCTATGCTTTCTTCCGGTGCAAAGACAAGGCTCAGTTTTAGGTGAGGGATTGAAACTGGCGTTCTCGGAAGGCTCTGAGCTAGATGACCTAGGAATGCGGACCATCAGAATGATGCGTCTCTCTAAGAGCAGGCTGGGAAACGAGCCCATCTGGGTAGCTCATGCTTGCTGCCCTGCATGCAGCTGAATTTCCCCGGAAAGCTTCAGGAACTCTAGGAGAAAGACACTTGGGGCCCTTTGATAGGGCGGGTAAGATCTAGGTGCAGAAATTGAAGTGTGGGTCAAAGGGAAACACGTGGCCAAGAACTCACCAGCAGGAGCAGTGGATGAGAAGGTGCTTCGGGTTCAGCCTGTGTGAGCCTCGGATGCCCCCCTAGCTCAGCTCTCCGTGGCCAAAGGGACCTGCTGGTCTCAGGGCAGACGGGCAGAGTGGCAGGAGGAGCTTGCCCAGCTGATGCCTGGGATTCAGAAACCCTATCCTATGAAACAGGATCGCGCTGGCTGTCTCTGTCTCTGGAGGAAGCTTGAGAGAGAGACGATCCAGTGAGGGGCAGTGGGCAGGGTGTGAAGTGCAGGGCCCCAGAGGCAAACCTGGCAAAATGAACTCAGGAAAGGATGGCCCTCCACCTTCATGGCTGATGGGGCACAGATCAGATACTGATTCAGAGGCTGAATTAGTATGACCCAATTTCTTTCTCTTTTTTTGGTGTTACGCGGGCCTCTCACTGTTGTGGCCTCTCCCGTTGCTGGGCACAGGCTCCGGACGCGCAGGCTCAGTGGCCATGGCTCACGGGCTCAGCCACTCCGCGGCACGTGGGATCTTCCCGGACCGGGGCACGAACCCGTGTCCCCTGCATCGGCAGGCGGACTCTCAACCACTGCGCCACCAGGGAAGCCCAGGAGTGAGTCATCTGACGGGAGCGGGAGATGGAGGCAGGCTCGGGGAGTGGGTTGAGGTGTCCTCAGCTCTCAGTTCTGCTTAGTAGTTAGTATTGATCAGATTAACCATCCTTACGCTACGAGCGTTGTTAAACGTCTTCGCAGATGTGACTAAGCCAGGACCAGGAGGACAGGTTTCTCCTGGTCCAAATGAGTCAAATAGGCCAACATTTGTTTATTCATTTTAAGTCCAGCAACATTTGCTGTGCCCCTATGTGTCTGGCACTGTGCTGGGGGCTGGGATATGGGGTGGAGCCCCTTGGCATGGCTGAGGCTGTGCCCTGGACATAACTTTGCACCAGGTGACCTCCCACGTGTTTTATTTTTAATAGCTTTATTTTGATATAATGAACATACAATGAATTGCACATATTAAAAGTGCACAATTTGATAACTTTGGACACAAGCATATACCCATGAAACCATCACAAACAATCAAGATAGTGAACATCTCCATCACCCCCAAAAGTTTCCTTGAGTTCCTTTGTAATTCTTCCTTCCTGCCCGCACCCCTCTCCTGCCAGTTCTCAATGAACTGCGGGTCTGTCTTCTGTCACTATAGATTAGTTGGCATTTTCTAGAATTTTATATAAATGGAATAATACAGTATGCATTCTTTTTTCTTGTCTGGTTCTTTTCACTCAGCAGAATTATTTTAAGATTCTTCCATGTTGTTACATGTATCAATAGCTCATTTCTTTTTTATTATTGTAGAGTATTCCACTGTGTGGATGTAAGACACAATGGTCATCCCTTCACTTGTTGGTAGACATTTGAGTTGTTTCCAATTTTTTGGCTTTTACAAATAAAGCTGTTATGAACATTCAGACCCTAGTCTCTGTATGAATTTATACTTTCATTTCCTTTGGGCAGATATATAGGAGTTCCTACCAGTTTGATAGATTTAAATGCCCAGTGTCTGCAAGCAATCCCAGATTGGCTGAATCTTCCATAATCTTTTCCTTAAAGAGAAAGAAGGTAAATATGCACAGGTACCTTGAGGACAAATGGAAGAGGTTGGGGGCAGAGGGAAAGCTTTGTAAGTGACCACAGCTAAAAAGCATTTTCCTTTGAGACAGCAGGATATGGTCCTTTACAGTGTCACTACCAGGGCTTAGCAGCTAGTCATCGGCTTTGACCTTGAGGCTGCCATCCTGGGCACAGCTGTGGCCAGAGGAGAGGCCTGGTTCAGCCTCCTGGGCACCAAGTGGCTTACATGGACCTGGGAGAGATGCTAAGCAATGGCTCTAGAAGCCAGGGCAGTTGAGGGATGGTGGACCCTGGTGTCAGCTCTGGGCTGTTTTCTCCTTGCCCCTCTAATGCAGACCTCACACCACACTTTGCATGTAATTCCATTTGGTTTCAAGTAACCCTTCCTTTCTCTCAGCTCTGAGTCTGCACAGGAGCAGCTTGCCTGGGGGTACTGGGATAGCCCTTCCATCTGGGTAGCTGGGCTCCACCTGGCTGGGGCTCAGCATCCCTTACCCTGAGGGCTCTGAGAAGTGGCTTCCAGGCACCCGAATCCTGTCTTAGAGGGATGGGGAGTTGGGGTGGGGGCACAGCTTCTCTGTACCTCCAGTGACTTATCAATTGGTTACATTGTTCATTTACTCAACAATCAGTTACTGGGCACAGAAACTGTGCTGGGTGCTTGGGTTATGGGAGAACAAATGTGAACACCTTCTAAGGTCCAGAGGGTAGCCCAATGAGACGGCAACAACAGCTTCACTCCAAGCAGAAGAGAGCTACTTTGCAGACAAGCTCCAGGCCGTGGGGGACCTAACCGTCCCTCAGGGTCTGAATCCTCTGAGCAGTGGGAGGGATCTTGACAGGGGAAGAGGGGGTGTGCACGTGTCAGGACCCAGTGAGTGTATGAGTCAAGGATGGCCTTTCCACCCCTGGCAGCCCTGCATCCTGCTGTGTGTGGGCAGATGGCCACTGTGCAGTGGGCTCACCACCTCTCCACCTGCCAGGCCAACAAAGAGGCTAGGCCCCAGTGGGGGCGATGGGGGTCACAGCTAAAGAATGCAATGCCATAAATGTTGGGTAAGAAGCGGGATTTTCTACGGGCAGAAAAAAGGAGACTCTCCTGATTGCTATAAAACTATTTAAAAAATCACCTTCCTCATTTCTTTTCTCTTCCTGACATTGCCTCTCTGCTCTATTCTCATTGGCATGGGAACCTGTCATTCTTGTCAAAAGAGTTACTTGAAAGGAAAACGCAAATGCATTTCAGCTGCGTGTGCAAAGATCACGGTGGGGAGAAGGTGCAGGACACGGAGCTTGGAATGGCTCACAAAAATTCACTGGACAATGAGAATATTGATAGCAATTACCATTTACTGAGCACGTACTCTGTGCCAGGTACAGGGCCTAGTGTTTAGGTATATTACCTCATTTGAACACGCCTCCTCCAACCCCCAGCAATAGCAGCAGGTACCATTAAATATTATCTCTAGGGAAACTCAGCTCACATAGCTCCTGAGACGGCAGAGCTGAAGTGTGGTTCTACATGTCCCGACGACCTCGGGGCGGAAGGTTGTGTATGACGTGCGGCGCAGCAGGTGGAGGTGGGGTGCCTGGGACTAATTCTGCCTGAGGAAGCCAGTGAGGGCTCCTGGTTGGCGGGGGGGTGGTGGTGGTGGTGGCATCTGAGCTAAAGGAAACGTGCTCCAGGCCGAGAAGAGACATGCATCTGATGAAGTCATCGCGTGGAGAGGGGACCTGGCGGTGCGATGGCGGGAAGGTCCAGGAGAGTGATTATCTGAAGACTGGCATGTGGGTGCTCAGAAAGGTAGTGATCACATTAGGTAGTGTCTACACGGGCCACCCAGGCTGTAGAGTGATGGTGTTCACCAACTGGGGCACCTGCTGGTAGTTTCCACATTCTGCTGAGCCTGAGACTGGGTGACAGGGAGAGAGGAAGAAAGAGCTGAGGACCAAGACCCGGGACATTTACCATCCAAGGCAGGGTAAGACGTCCTTCTCATCGCCATCACAGCACAACCCTTTCTTTCTTCCAAGGAAATTCTGTGTGCAAGTCCGATATAGAAACAGATAAAGAGAAGCTTCTCTGCTTGAGCTAGAGATGGGGTGGGGTCCTGAACCTTGCCTGCTGGGCCCCTTTCTACCCTGGTCCTTGGAACCTCTCCAGCCCCGTGGAACACAATTTGACACCCACGGGCTAAAGTCCTTACTGTTTCCGATGCTGCCCAGTTGAGGTCTGACCTCCCCAGTCACCCTGGCCCCCTCACCTGGATGTGTCCTGTGACCCCCCCCGTCTCCCCAGCATGCAGGCCCAGTGACACAGTCCAGTTTGTTCTTTGCCCAAGAACCTGATCTTCCTGCCCTCCACTCTGACCTCTGGTTCTATTACCACCACTTGCCGGGGGCAAGGCCAGGGGCCCGGGCCCCCTCATCTGACCAATTGGACACCGAGCCATGAAAAACGAACCTCCCTATCAGATCCTGAGGGTCTCTCAGGCTTCAGTCTGCACCCGCACTTCTGACCTAAACCCCTGTGCTCCAGTTTCTGGGGAAAAAGGATGAGCAGGGCTGCACACAGCTCAAGGGAGCCTCCGTCACCCAACCCTGTACTCGGGTAGTAGACTTGGCGGGGAGAGAAAGGGGCAGCCTGGGCAGGAGGAGAGGGAGTCAAGGCTGCAAGTGAAAAAGGAGCTGTTTTCTACAGGTCAGAGAACAAACCACCATGAGGTCTGAATGGCTCAGGCTCACGGTTCCATAGCGCAGACCTGCTCCATCTCAGCCCCTGAAGATGTTAGTGGTGCAAGTAGGTTCTTGTCATCGGAGCACAGGGTTGCTCAGCACCTAATGCACACCCTGGCTCTGCGCTCAGTGTCGGAGACAGTGATGTGGTGGGGGGAAGCGCACAAAGGTGCAGATCTATGACTGTAAAATGGAAATAGCAAGAGCTGCTTCACAGGACGCAGAGAGGACTGGACGGATGCTGCATGAGCCAGCACCCAGCTCTGAGCCTGCTGCCTGGGGAAATAAAAGGGGCGTCTTTGCTAGGGGATCACAGACGAGGGAGCATTTAGGTTGGGGTGGAGGAGGGAGACAAGCAAAGGGAGGAGGGGAAGCCCTCATCTCTCAGGAGCAGCCTGATCTGAGCCTTGTAAACTCAGTGGAATCTCCCAAAGCAGAGAAAAGGTTTGGTTTGTGGAGTGGAAGGAGGGACAGGGAGAAGGGCATTCCATGCAAGTGCAATATAGCATGTGCAGAGGAAGGTACTGACGCGTGCGAAGGCCTGGTTTACGTGGCAAACTCCAAGCTCGGGAATGTCCTGCCTACATGACGTCAGGGTCCCTCCCATGCAGCGCTGTGTGGTGGAGAGCTGCTCTGGACTCAGACACAACTGGGTTCAAGCTCTTGGGCTGTGGCCTTGGGGCATTTCTTAGCCTCTCTGAGTCTCAGTTCTTCAACTGTAAAAGGGAGTCTGCGGTTTACTTTGCTAGGCTGTTGTGATGCAAGGGTGAAATGAAAACTTGCAGTCACAGGACATGGTCCATGGGATTTTGTACCTTTTCTACGAGATGCAGAAACTGACACTTGGAATTCTGGAGTCGGGAGGTGTCAGGAGTGGTCTGCTCTAGCCTCTTCTCAATGCAGGAAGCCCCTCTACAGCAGCACTGCCAGGTGTCGACAAGACCGCATGACACTTCTGGGCTTGTGCAAAGGTCACTGGCCCAGCACAACTCTGGCTGTAGCCATTTATTGTGATCCCCTATAGCATCTCACGCTGACCCTGTCCTAGAGGAGAGGTAAAAAGGAGAAGAGAGCGGTTAGGAGTAGTGAGCACTGGTTCCTAGATGCAGAGACTTAGAGGGCACCTTGGAAGTCACTGATCGCAACTTCTGAGTTATCCAGACACAGAAGCCTGTGACTTACTCATGGTCCCCCAGTGAGTTAGTCACAGGTCTCCCAGTTTCCCTGGGCAGAGCTGTTCTACAGAAGGCTTTGGCTGGGCCGGCTCCAGCCTAGTGATATCACAGAGAATTGACCCACCCCTGTATGCTCTGCCCCTGGGATCTAGAGGGTCCCACACTGAGGGTCACTTGCATCACCTTTACTGCCTTGGAACCCTGGAGGTGTGGGATGGACCAGGCAGGACTGAAAGCTGTGACTGGGGTCTTGTCCCTGCATGGTCAGGGACACTGGGGAGAAGGGGCAGGCTGATGGGACTGAACCCACTGCCTGGGGTGGGATAGGCTGGCAGCAGCATTAGGATGTCATGCTGAGGAATCCCAAGGGCGTGCAACTCCAGCTTAGAAGTTGGTGTTGGAGGCTGGGCACAGGGGGCTATGTATCCCCATAGGGCAGAGCCCAGAGACCCCATGGCGTCCTGTCATAGGTGGAGCCACCAGGTGGGAGTAGGCATTAGGTTATCTCTCATTCCCCATCCTGAGGGGACAAGAACAAGCAAGAGCCCCAGCTCGGGGAAGCGGCCACTGGCTAGGTTCCTGGACGTGGGCTCAGGTCCTGGGAACCAGGCAAGCGTTAGTCGTGGCCTGGCTGAGGTTGCTGGTGGGGTCAGGTGGCCCAGCTGTGGGGAGGGAAGCTGTGTAAACTGGAACTGTGCAGACCATGGGCAGGCGAGGACAGGAAGGAAGAGGCTCCAGATCACAGCTCACAGTGGTATCAGATTAGAGGTGTGGTTGGAGGACTGGCGGGCAAACTGGACCCAGCTCTGCTACTCAACTTGCTGGGTGATCTTGGGCAACCCCTTTAGCTGCCCCTGAACTTCAGTTTTTCATCTGCAAACTGGGGATGATAAGCCCTGTGATGCCCGCCTCACTGGACTGAAGTGACGAGCTGCCTCCCGTCTCATCATTGAAATCCTTCCATCTGTGAGTCCCTCAGTGCATCCGCCGTGCCTCTGGCTTCCTCTGCATCCCTCAGTGTCCAGGACAGGGCCGTGGCCCGCTGTGCAGAGTGAGTGAGATGGTGGGCCACAGCTGGGGCCAGCCTGCGGGGCCCTGGCAGTGAGCAAGGCGGTGGGGAGGGAATAGCTTGGTGATGGATGATGTTGCCAGGCCTTGCCCATCTGGCAGCCTGAGCCATTGGCATAAAAACAAAGACAGCTCCAGTGGCATGAAATATTGATGCCCTGAGACTTTCCAGAGTGGCATTTCTGACTCGCTCAGACAAGGCCCAGCTCCTGGCCCCCGTGGTAGCGGCGCCTCCTGCCTATTGAGGTTGGTTCCAAGGGGCTGCAGGGAGGAGAGTGCCCGGCAGAGAGGGCTACCTGTGAGGTCATCCATTAGGCTAGGGTTTCAGGTGACCACGGCTGTAATCAAACTGGGTTGGAAAAAAACACGTTGGATCAGGTTCTGAGTGGCTCAGTTTCTAGTCTGGTGAAGGCAGATGGGAGCTCAGTCCCCTCAGCAGGCTCCGGCCTCTCTCTCTGACCCTCACAAAACAACCCCACTCACCAACTGGCTCTCTTTCAAGATTGACAGGGTGGGGAGGGCGGGGTGCCCCAGCTCTGAGGAAGCTAGAGGATGCCGAGGTGAAATTGAGGGGATGCATTCTCACCAGCGTCCTGTAGGGGGCGCATTAATGAAGAAAAATGCCCACACAGTCCAACTAAGGTCTTGCAGGGCAGCCCCGGCGCCCATAATTCACAAGTCCCTCTCCAAACAATTGAGTAGTGAGCAAGCCTGGAGGCCGCCTCCCCACCTCACCCTGAATTCTAAGGTGGAAAGGGGAGGGTGCTTTAGGCACAGGCACAGCATTTTGGGTCTCTGTCCTCGAGGCGGGGCCAGGGCTCTGTTTATTTCTAGTTTGGCTTCTCCCAGGAGGTGGGGGTGGTAACAGAAAATCTGAGCTCCCTTCTCAGCTCTGTCTCCGCAGGCACTGCCTTCTGGTCCAGACCCCTCCATCGCCATCTGCCAGAGGAGCGCGAACATTCAGCTCCAGCCAGATTCCGACCGCCAGAGCAGGCCAGCCTAATAGGTCTCTCTCCGTGTGAGCGCCTCCAGGCTGTGGGCCAAGGCTTAGTCATCTTTGTGTCCTCAGCTGCTGGCACACAGGAGGCACCTGAAAAATGTTTGATGAAATTAAGAGTCTCTTGAGTGGGGCAGGGCAAGGCCGAGGGCTGACCAATAGGATGAAAGGAACATCCACAGGCCAACAGCAAAGTCAGTTAGCTCCTGGACTGAGAGGTTTACTGGGGAGAGGGGTGTTCCCCTCCGTGATGGCTGACAAGAATCAGTAAGCTTCCTCTTTGGCTAGGGGTCCCACCTTTCATCAGAGCTACAGCAGGCCAGCATTTTGGGCTGGGGTGTGTGTGTGTGTGTGTGTGTGTGTGTGTGTGTGTGTGTGTGTGTGCGTGCGCGCGCACGCGCGCGTGCGCACATGTGTGTTTTAAATTTTATTTTCCTCCTCTTTAAAAATACACATTCACAATAGAAAAGAAAATAGAAGAGTACAAAGAAAAAAGCTACGATGTTCTCAACTAGTTGTCATTTCTTAAAGAACATTTTAATTCTAAATATGGTTCACTTGGCTGAGGTAGGGGCTGGGAAGCACATCCCGTCACCAATTCTGTGAGCCTGAGCTCACAGACTCTGCACCTACCTGCCCATCCCTTGGCTCACAGAGCAAACCCCTTGACCAGGTATTTCCCACTACTCTGATTTAAAATTAGAACCACTTGCCTGTTCTGGGTGGGCTCAGCAAGGTCTTCGTAAACGGGCTGAAGAACCCGGGTCCCCTTGCGTCATTCTTTTTACCTTTGTTTGGCAACCCAGCACTGTCAGTGTCCTACCTATTCAGGGCCAGGATGCTGATGGTTCTTCACTCAACCTGGAGTGTGGAGGAGAGGAGTGGAAGAGAGGGGAAACCTGGCTACCTAGAAGGTCATTGTTCCTGCCCTGTAAGAAAGACTGTTAACCTAGGGCCTCTTCTGAGACCAGAGGATTAATGATCACTTTCTGAGTGCTTACTATGTGCTTGACATTGTTCTAAGCACTTTACAAATGTTAATTTATTTAATCCCACATAACAACTCTTCATTTTTTAAAATTTAACTATTGAACAGATATTTATTGAGGATTACTATTGTCTTAAGTTAGACACTTGGGGTCATTCTTGACTCCCTCCCATGCCCCATTCTCTATTCTAAGTAATCACCCGCTCCACTCCCATCATTTCCACCTCCCTGGCATCTATCCTTTCTGCCCCGCCTCCTTGTCTGCCTGGCCGTGGATGCTTTGAAGTGGTCTTTGTACAGGTTCCTCTGCCTTTTCCCTTTCAGTCTTTTCTCCACACAGAATCCTGAGTGGTTTTTCCAGGATGCAAATCAGATCTATCACTCCCCTCCTCAAAATTCTTCAATGATTCACCATCTGCCGTGGTGCAAAATTGAAACTCCTTTCATAACGTATGTGGCTTGTTGTCCCTGAATGTTGGTACTCTCTTCTTGCTTAGTATCATCATTTTTGGCTGGGTGAGAGGTTGCAAGAACAAAGACCACTTTTCCCAAGCTTCCTTGTAGCTGGGTGTGGTCAAGTGACCGAGGAGGGAGTAAGTGAGGTGTTAGCTGGTAGCTTCTTAGGAGCCCTGTTCTAAGAGTCAGCACTCACACACTCTGCTCTCCTTTCTTAAGGAATGGAACAAGATGCCCCTTCTTGACTCTGAGGTCAAGTCTATGCACAGGGAAGCAACAAGATAGAAGGAGCCTGGCTCCCTGCTGGTAGAATCCAAACCAGTCCTGGACCACATATCTGGCCTTTATGTAAGAGAGAGATAATATTCTATTTTGTTTAAGCCTATTTTGTTTTGGTTCCTTTCAGTCCAATCTAACCCACAAGACCAGCCCCACCTCATCTTGCTCCTGCGTGGGTCCTTCAACAATGCCAGGACGACATGCACCCTGGACTCTGCCCATGATGTCCCCTTGGTCTGGGATGTTTCCCTCAGCCCATTCCCCTGAAGCCTGTGCACTTGGCAAACTCTTGTGTATCTTTCAAGTCCTGGCTGGAGCATCACCTTCTTTTCAGAGCTTTCTCCAGTTCATACATACAAGCTCACTCAGGCCCTCCTTCCTCTGTGCTCCTATAGCACCAGGTACATTCCTCTACACAGCAGTGGTCATGTTGTAATTGCTTGTGTCCCCTCTTCCGTAAGTACCCAATCAATTCTTGTTGAATAAATGACTACAGGTTTCAGGAAAGATCCAAACACAGTTGGCAGGATCCTAGGAAAGGCACAGGTTCCTGTTGCCTGATAACTCTTCTCCTTGAGTTTGAATTACATCCTTGCAACCTCTGAAAGTGCAACCTGAGATGCTGGTTCTAAATTCTCTGCGTTTTAGGAAAGTCTCAGCATTCCCGGCTCACACTGGGCCACTCAGTCTGTGGTCTGCAGGCCAAGCCCCTTCAACTCTGGCTGCTCTTAGACAAAGCAGGAACAAGAGGGGTGGAGTAAAGAGCCCCACAGCCCAGGACATCCGCCTCCCACAGGGATGGTGAATTGAGGCAGGGAGCATGCTTCTCTCCCCAGATCAAGAATGAGTGCTGGCTGCTGGCCGTGGGTGGAGGAGCAGGTGGGGAAGGGTGGGGGAGATGCCAGACAAGGACCTCAAAGAGTCAGTCAGGGGGTTGCTGACTCAGAACTGGGACAGGCAGGGATCTGGGGTCTGGCACATGAGGACCAGCCACAGGGTCCAAGAGGCACAGAGGACGCCTGATGCTGCCTCAAGGCTCTGCCGGGGCAGGAGGAAGCAGAGCAGAAGTGCGGGAAGAGCGTGCATCTGGAGACAGGGGAATTGGAATCGATTTTCCAAAATCCTTCAGAGTTTCAGTTTCCTTGTTTGTGAAGTGGGGAAGACCATGCCAAGTCCAAATTTATGAAGTTTCTTTGTAGTTCTTCCTAGCCCTTGACTTTGCGTTCAACCAAGTGCCTTTTCAGCCAGTAGAGGGAGGTGAAAGTGACATGTGCCAATTCCAAGCCTGGGCCTCAGGAGGTCATGTGGGTTTCTGCCTCATTTCATGCAGCAGTCATTGCCTTCAGAAGACATGCCTCAGCTACACTGCTAGTCCAAGGAGGGTGACAGCCATGAAGACCAGAGCTGCCTCAGCTGAGCACCGTTCAGGTCAGATGATTCCCAGCAGACCCCCAGATATAGGAGCAGGTTTGGTCAAGATCCGCTCACCCACAGATGCATGAAAAATCATAAACGATTGTAGTTTTAAGCCACTGAGTTTGAGGGTAGTCTGTGATCTTATAATATCTAACTGAGACAGAGTCCCTCCTCTAATTCCTGAACTTGGCAAACAAGTAATAGTCAAACACATGACCAATATACAGTAGATCAGAGCAGAGATACAAAATAACCTTAAAAAGAGAGAATGCCAGTGAGACCAAAAGGACTCGATAGTAAATGAATTTACACACACATGAAGGAAGTACCAGTCAGAAGAGAAATTAAAAACTGAAGCGGAAGGAAGGTGACTCAATCAGGTAAAAGCAGCAAAGTCCATCTAACGCCCTGTAGCTGTTGGGAAGAGCTTATCTGCTATCAGGTGAACCCCAATTATAGAGATGGGTGTGGCAGGATAGGAGAGCCTGATGCCATTAAACAATCAAATAACTTAGTTAACTTATCTTGGCCAATTCCTCAATGTTTCTATGGTTTGACTCTCACAGAGAGACTGTGGTCAGCTTGAGTAAGTTTCCAATCCACCTGACAGTTATATTTCTCATTGTGATTTAATTGGCATTCTGGTCTTATTCATTGATCTTCATGTAAGGCTTGTCAGTGTATATCAGTATCCCCAAATCTGATCAAATTTGATTTGGGGTCCTGATAGAGTTTGAGCTTTTCAGTCTGTAAGGATGAGGGCTGGAATCTTGTCAGCAGAGAGCTCGTCAGAATAAAAGCTGCCTCTGATGTCCAACCAGCTGGCTTCATGTAACCTCTGCATTAATATCCACCTTTCTTTCCAATTCTATGGCTAATGTTGTTATCTTGGCATTTACAAGTCTAGGGTGAGATCAGGGGAGTGATTGCTCCTGGCTGGTAAGGAGAGTTGGGGGAGGGAGGCATTGAGCTTAACCTACAGATTCAAAGACCCACTACCTAATGGTACCTTCCCGGTCCCATATATCTTGCTTAGAAAGACAGTCATGGGATGGTGATTCAGGGAACGTGCTTCCAGACCATCTAGTCTAAACTTTCACTCTATAGAAATGGATACTCAGGCTCAGAGAGTTAGTATAAGTTGTCCAAATTCACACAGCCCCCTGCATCCTCCCCATGGGAGGATCCACATTTGGGAGAGCCACGGATTTGTTCTCGCTGTGATATGGCTGGTTCCACAGGGATCTGGCATGCCCGCCTGAGTGCATCTCTGAGTGCAGGAGCCATGCCTGTGTTTGACTCCAAGAACCTGGGGTTCTGTACGTCTGTTGGGGTCTCAACATGTGCTGCTGACTGGCTGACATTTGGGGTTGGGAAATGGTCTCTAAACCCTGTTCCTCAGTGCTGGGTTTGGCTGGCTGGGGCTGCCCTTCTGCCATCCACTCTTTCAAGCTGTGATCTTGGCAGGAGCAATCCACTTACTTGTGCTTCATTACCTGTATTCCCTCTCCAACTGATCACACTCCCAGAGGTAATAAGAAAAGCTTTCCCTATTGAGGAGTCATGGAGATTTCTCTTTCCTTTGTATTTTCTACCTTTCTCTCTCACCCCAAATATTCACTCTTGGCACTAATGTTAACTGAGCACTGACAGATCAGGTAAGCTTTCCATAGAGGAGCATGGGAATGACCTGGATGTGATTCCAGTTCTCAGTACGGTGCAGGGAAAGGACACAGGGATGGGAGTTAGAAGGCCCTGGCTTTAGGACGTTAAGCGGGTCATTTGATTTCTTTGGAACCCAGATTCTTCATCTGTCAAATGGAAATGTTGAGCTGCTTAATTGCCTCTAGCACTAATATTCTGTGGTTTCATCTTGAACTCACAAAAATTTCTTGTCTGCGAGTTGAGAAACTGAGCATTACTCCCTGATATAAGTGAGCTCTGTCCTTGGTGCTGAGATCTGGGGCACTGCATCGTTGGCCAGCTTTAGGAAAGAAAAATCGGCTTCACAGAATGGAGGCACTGTTGACATTTTTGAAAACTTTTAGGATTTGGATCCTAAAATATTGCTTCAATTAGCAGGCTGTAGACCTGGGGCTCAAAGATTTTTTCATAAATCGATTGTTACAGAATTTGATTTGTATTGTCCAGGCCTGCAGAATGCTTTGGCAGAATATCTTCAATGAACAGCCTGTATTTTGATGGTATGACAATATATATCCTGGGTTTTCTGGTACTGTCCCAATTTTCAAATATGCTATCACGTTGTTTTCATAAATCATTGCAATGTCCCTGAAATTCTAATATTTTTCCATCTAGACAACATCTCCAGCGTGTCTCTTGGTTATGGAAGTTGTTTAATAATCTTTTGTCCAAAACATAAAATAGATAGCTAGTGGGAAGCAGCCGCATAGCACAGGGAGATCAGCTCGGTGCTTTCTGACCGCCTAGAGGGGTGGGATAGGGAGGATGGGAGGGAGGGAGATGCAAGAGGGAAGAGATATGGGAACATATGTATATGTATAACTGATTCACTTTGTTATAAAGCAGAAACTAACACACCATTGTAAAGCAATTATACTCCAATAAAGATGTAATAAAAATAATCTTTTGTCCAATAATGTGTCTAGGTTTCTGGTTGGTAGGAAAAGTTAGGAGAGGGAGACACTGAGCCTGACCTACAGATTCAGAGATGTACTAGCTAAGGTATCTTTCCAGTCTCCTGTGTCTCACTTAGAAAGACAATCCTGGGATGGTGAGTCAGGAAGTGTGCTTCCAGACCATCTTTTCTCACCTTCTCACTTTATCTCTTCTGTTGAGATTATAAAGCCTCTGGATGAGAAATTGCCAGAATTGTTCTTTTTCATTAAAAGAATCTTTTGTGATTAGAGGGTATGCCTAGGTTATGGTATGAGCTTCCATTCTGTGGACAAAAAGGCAAAGGAATAAGCATTTCTGTGCGGGCCATGCCTACTAAATATTGCATAAGCGTTAACAAGGGTAAAACATAAGACAAGTGATATTTAGGTGTCTACACAGCACTAGAGGGCCTGAGTGGTCCTCCTCTGCCCCCACTTACATGACCAGTTTCTTTGACACTGTGTTGACACAATAGTGGTGACAGAATGGGGATTGTCTCTCAGTGAATGAATCAGTCATCAGTCTCCGGATGATGGCGGAGAAGCTGGATGATGGCAGGAGGCCAGTGCTGGCCCAAGAGCAATCTATGGGCCTATGTGGAGGGTTTCTCAAAGCCACATGGGAAAGTGTCCCACCTCAGCTTGAGTCTACGTTCATCAAAGGCTTTGTTTCTCTGCCTCCCTTGGGATTGAGTTTCTTCACTCTGCACGCTGGAGAACCCAATTCAAAGTTGATACCAGATATTTAATTCAGGAAGTATTTATTGAGCACTTAACATGTGCTTATCATTGTGTCTGACCATGAAGTAGGTGCAAGCTGAGGGCTTGCTGGCAGTGAAGACTGTGGGGGCCAGGAGTGCCCATCAAGAAAGTGGTCCAGGAAGGCTGGGAGGCAAGAGGAAGGTGAGTTTCTGGCAACCTCTGGAAGGGAGGCAGTGGTATGGGATTATGAGCCTGGACTCTAGAGCCAGCCAGCCTCAGGTTCAAGGCCCAACTTATCTGCTTAATAGCTGTGTGACCTTGGAAAGGTCAATTGACTCCTAAGCCTAAAGCCAATAATTTGTTAGAGGGGAGGGGGCAGTAAAAGTAGCACCCCTACCTCACAGGGTTGCTGTTGGAATTAAATAGGATAATTTATGTAAAGGGTTTAGTTCCGTGCCCATGATAGCATGATAGCATAATAAAAGGCAGCCCTCTTTATTATATACATGTGATGTACATATGACATGTGGATTGCTTGGGAAGAATAACCAAATAACTTCAGATCCATGCTGTCATCCCACTCCTGCCTCCTTGAACTATGAAGGTGCTGAATTTGGTCTTGCACTTTCTGCTTTTCCTCAAGGATACACTAGCAGTCTTGTCACATCTTGTCATCTTCCAGGTGGTTGCCCATGAATTGTTTGGATATTTGTTCCACATCTTGCCTGGTACAGACTGAGTTGTTGGTTTTGTACCTGGAGGGTTACCTGTGCTCTCAGTCTTACAGCTATCTCCATATCCACCCCATCGTGGTCCTTATGGATGTCTCCCATCCTCTGTGAGCCTGAACAACCCCTACTGCCTTGGCCAAACATTCACAATTTCCTAAGTGTCTTTGGGATGTAAGTCAAAGGGGTCAGCTAGTTATGAAACAGCGTCTAAGAGCCGTATTTCCTGTCCTAATCAAGCATGGATTTTCATCCTTCCATCAAACAAAGCATCTTAATTACATGATTATAGTTGATCTTTTAAAATAAAGATAGCAGTTAAAAAATGCTTCTGTCTTCTCATTGTCTCCTGTTATTCTGTTGTTCTGATGGGTGGAAGGGGGCAGCTGCAGGGGGTGGGAGTGGTGTGGCTTCCTCCTTTTTCCTCCTTTTTTCCCTTTTATACATGGGGAATGTTTTCCTGTTTCTAACTTTCCCTGGCAAGGTCTTTCCTCTTCCTTGCACCAGCTTTTATCACTACACAACTGAGTATGTGTTTCTTTTGTCCTGCTCTTTTGTTCTGATGAAAAATTAATCTGGCAGCGTTTCTAATTTGCAGATCCTTCAGATACCCTCTGTCAGCCTTAGATAGCATCACCCTGACCTGAGGATTGGTGCTGCAGTGATGCAGCCAACAACAACCAAGAATGACAACAATAAACACTAACAGTTACAAATACTGAGTTGTGGTAACTATGCTAGCTACTCCTCGCTCTGCTTTGCTGGTTGCTCCCAGGCTCCCTGAGCTCTTAATATGGGAGTGACCCAGGCCTCAGCCCTTGATCTCTTTCTATATACCTTTGTTGCCTTGGTGATCTCATCCAGTCTCACGCTTTAAGTATCTTCTACATGCTGATGGCTCCAAAACGATCTCCAGCCTAGCTTCTTTCCTGAACTCCAAGCTTGTGTATCTGTTTACCCTGTATCTCCACTTGGATGGCTAATAGGCGTTTTAAAACAAACATGTCCAAAATGAATCTTATATTTCCCATCAAACCAGCTTCTCTTGGCATCTTTCCAAGCTCAGTAAATGGCAACTACATTTTCCAGTTGCCCAGACCAAAATCTTGGTGCTTTCTTTGATTCTTCATTCTCTCACTTTCTACATCTAATCTATAGCAAGTCATATTGCTCTACTGATAAGATATATCCAGAACCTGACCTCATCTCACCACCTCCACTGTTCCACCTTAGTTCAAGCCATTATCATCTCTCACTTGGATTATTCCAGTAGCTTCCTAACTGGCCTCTTTATATTTGCTTTCCATTCCCCGTAGTACAGTCTCCAAACAGCAGCCAAAGTGATCCTGTAAAAACATAACTCATGTCTCCTCTTCCCAAAACCTTCCAATGGCTCCCATGACAGTGTACAGGTCAAAGTCCTTTCAATGGCTGTAGAGCCTTATGGAATCCGTTATTTCTCTTCTTCAGGGCTCTCTCTGTTTCTTATCAGCCTACTTGCCGTTCCTTAGACGTGACATGTATTCACCTCAAAGCCTTTGCATTTGCTGTTCCGTCTTTTGGCATGCTTGTCCTCCAGATGTCTGCGTGGCCACTTGTATCAGGCCATCCCTGGTTACCTCTCCAAAACTGCAGCCCCCATCCCCGCCCTATCCCTCTCCTTCTGTTCTTTGTATCTCCTTAGCACTTATCACTATTGCATTTATCTTCTCATCAGCCATTTCCTCCATTCCATCAGGGCAGGAATATTTTTGTTTTGCCTACTAGACCCCCAGTGCCTGACACAGAGTAGGCATTCGGTAAATATTTGTTGATTGAACTGCTCTGAGATCACTGTATTCATTAATCCATTTAATTCCCACAGTAAACTTATGAGCCCTGTTTTGTACATGAGGAAATCGAGGCACAGATAGGTTAAGTAAATGGCCCCGCATCACATAGCTGGTGGTGACAGAGCTGAGATTTAATTCCAGGCAGTCTGAGTCACAGCCCGTGTACTTCACCGCGAGGCTCCACTGCCAGGGTGTGGTGTGTGGTTTTCTGTCCCTGTGGTTGGGAGCTGCCATGCTCCAGGGAGTCAGCATGGGTTGCTCATGGTCTTAGCTCAGGCTGCTGTTAACAGAATACCATAGACTGGGTGCCTTAAACAACAGAAATTTATTCTCTCACAGTTCTGGAGGCTGGAAGTCTTAGATCAGGGCGCCAGCATAGTCAGGTTCTGATGAGAGCCCTCTCCGGGGCTTGCAAATGAGCACCTTCTTGCTGGATGCTCAAGCGGCCTTTCCCCAGTGCAAGCACATGGAGAGAGAAAGAGATCCTCTCTCTTCCTCTTCTTGTAAAGCCACCAATCCCCTCAGATTAGGACTCCACTCTTATGACCTCATTTAAGCTTAATTAACCCTTAAAAGTCCTATCTCCAACTATAGTCACGATGAAGGTTAGGGCTTCAACGTGAATTTTGGGGGTAAACAATTCAGTCCATAACAGTCATTCTCTGGATTGAGCAGCCTGACATCCAGGAAAGAGATTTCTTATAGTCAGGCAGTGACAGTTCTGTTTCATGTGGTTTCATAACAATAATTGGTGGGAGGCTCCTATTAGCCTCAGAACTGATTGGGGACAGCATGAAGACGTCTCAGTGGATACTGGCTCGTTTCTATGGTTTGAAGTGTGCCAGGCCTGGGCTAAGGGCATTCCCCACACTATTTCCTTTAATCATCTCAACAAGCCTATCTTGCTCTTATACCCATTTTATGAGTGGGGAAACTGAGGCTCAGAGAAGTTAAGTTCCCTGCCCCAGGTCACACAGCTGGTAAGTGGAAGAACCAGGCTGTGGACCCGGATCTGACTCCAAAGTCAATGCTCTCTACTTTAAGACTTTTTTATTTTGGAAAATAAATTAAGTGAAGTAATTTACCAGACTGCAGTTACTTTTCAAGTGTATTTTTTATTGTAATATCTGCCTTAAATAAAACACATCTTTTCTTTAGAAAGCAAGTTCTTATTTGTCAGTCTATCATCTGCATTTAGTGGTTATGAAAGCGAATTGGGTCGGGGTTACTGGACTTAATATGTAACGTGAAATGTAACGTTTGCTAAAAGTTTACCAAAATTAGGAGAAAGTCAGGCTAACATAGCAGAAAGAGCTTACCAGTTTAGAGCTGGGTGGTCTCTCTATGGCTCTAGTGTGACCTTGGACTAGTCTCACACACACACACACACACACACACACACACACACACACTCCTCTACCCTCCCATGAGGAAATGAAGGGCCTAGAAGAGCTGACCTCTGAGGTCTCGTCCCAATCTGTGCCCCAAGTCCCCAAAGTCCCTGGAGCCATATGGGGCTGTCAGGGTCTTTCTGAAGCTGTGTGTCCTGCGGGGAACTTCCCAGTGTGGGTGTGTGTGCAGGAGGGGGAGGGCGCTCTCATAGGTTCTGCTGCCTTGAGGTGGGGCGTGGTGTGGGGGAGACAAGCAGACAACCAGGCAAAAGAAGGAATGGCTTAAAGCTGAGAAACTTGTATGTTCTCCCCTGGGCGCACGGGCCCAGAGGCAGAAGCCGGGAGGGTGAGGGGTGAGTCTTGAGGTCCCAGTAACTGGCACTTCTGCTCTGGAAGAAGTGAAGCCTGTCTACTGTGCACCAGCGCTGATGCGAGAATTACTTGCATCACTGCTCCTGCTTTTCCCTACATGCCTTGCCAGAGGTTGTCCTCAGATGAGCACATCTGCAATGTTTGGATACCACGAATTCCTCCCCCATTATCACCTGTGATGCTTACCATAGCCATGAGAGAGACATGCTGCTGGCCTTGATTTACACCAAGAAGCTACCAGCCGTCAGCCCAGCCGGCACCCACATACTGGGGCCATTTCCTCCAGTTGTCCAGCCTGGGGGCTCTGGATACCCCTGTGCCCTTGGTTTTTCACTATGTGCACCCATCCCTTCAGCAATCCTTTCTTAACTCCCTCAACCCACCTGCTGACCTGGTGCTGGAGTGATGCTTAATTGGACCCTCCTCAAATTTAAAGATTCATTCAAAGAAGACAAACAGGAAAAGCACTTGCTTTGAATGACTCAGTTTCCTTTGAGAAACAGGAAATGTCGTGTGTCCCCCCCTAGTCCCCAGGGGCCAATATGGAGAGAATGTGAGAGTAGGAGGGAGGCTGGAGCCTCTGGCCTGCCTGCCCTGGCTTCCGACCCAGGTCCTTCCACACTGAGGACAGCCCTCTGCTTCCTAGGAACGAGAAATCGTGGCCCCAGTGAGCAAGTTTGCCATGAAGGCATTTGCCATGGTTGAAAGGTGCCTGCACTGGCCTGGGGATCTGGCCGCCCTCCCACCCTTGCCACCTCGGGTCACAGAAAAGCCGGCCGGGCTGTCTTGTATGTTTGGATCACAAACCTGGGTGTACTGGGGTCAGCAAAGCTGGAGAGCCCCCTCGGCTGGGGCAGCTTCTTCGGTAGATGGGGAGGGTGGAGGCCTGGGAGGAGGGCCAGAGACAGGGCAGAAGGTGATCTAGGGCAAAGGAACTGGAAGGCGAAAAGGGCAGTTCAGAGTAAAAGGGCCTCCGGTTCCCTCCTCCGGCAGCCCTGGCTGGACTGGCCTTTCCAGCTTCTCTGCTCACCTGTGGTGGGTGCAGGGAACTGCAGCTGCCCTTCCTCTCCACTTGCCCGGCTGAAGCCCACACCTGAGGGGCCTGGGCCCAGGTTTGCCAGGTAAAATGTAAGGCACCCAGTTCAATTTGAATTCGAGATAAACAGTGAATGATTTTTTTAGTATATTTCAGGTTAAATACACCCCATGCAATACTTACACTAAAAGATGATTCTTTGTTTATTTGAAATGCAGGCCAAGCTGGATGCCCTGCATTTTGATTAGTGAGATCTGATAGTACTACCTGGGCCCTAACACTAGCTCTCATGGGTCTGCTTCTCTTGGACAGCCCGGGCAGGAGGCTTCAGTGCGAACTACCTTAGTATGTAGTAGTGCGAACTACCTCTCTTAGTATATATGAGTATCAGTACAGAATGAGAATTACATTATGCTTGATATGAGGCCCTATAAAGCCTGAGACACAGGGTAGGGTCCCCTCTTGACTGGGTCTAAGGGTGATGCTACCCTCTGATGCAGGGATTATTAACCTGGGTTCAATGGACTTACTGAACTTCTGTACAAAATCTTGTTGTTCTGTGTATGTACATTTTTGGGGAGCAGCTTTAGTTTTCATCAGATCCCCAAGGTGGTTCAGAAAAGTTAAGTACCACTACTGTAACCACTCTGTTTTACTCTCATGGGCAAAATTGGTCCTTTCTGGGTCATTTCCATGTCTTTCAAGGATACAGAGGCTGCCTCATCTCTAGGTGTGTTTCCTCTCCCCACCTCTCCACCTCTCAGCTGGCCTCTGCCTACACAGTGAGCCTTTGCAGTGACTGTGCTGGGGAGTGGTTGGGGCCCATGAGTTTACTGAAGCTCTGGCTTGGGGTGTGGGGAGAAGGACCACCTGAGGGATGGGAGGAGCTGCTGCTTTCTTTCTCTAGTGAGCAGATGTTCAAAGGCGTTTTTTCTGGTCCCTAAACTCACCTGTCAAACAGAACGCGGGACAGGAGCCAGATGGGAGATGGCAAATCTGGATCTGGCCATCACCATCCAGGCCCCACCTGCCTGACAGGTGAGCCTGGGATGCGATCTCTTCAGGAGGGGATCTGGAGGACAGGGGAAACAACAGCAGTTCTCACCATATGCTTTGTATTTTCCAAGACATTAAGCAGAGTTTCTCCCTCCCAGTGAATTTCCTTAACAAGGATATTTTAAAGGCTTGGAAAACATTCTTGCCCTACTTTAATTGTATAAAGACTGTCAGTGCTGGAAGGGAAAGGTGGAAGAGAGAGAATGAGAGAGTGAGAGAGAGGGGGAGAATGAGTGAGGGAGAGAGGGAGGAGAAGAGAGAGAGAAAGAGAATGAGATGAGAAGGGAAAGGGAAATGAGAGATGGAGGAGAGCGGGGAGGGGGGAGGGAGGGGGAGGGAGGGAGGAAGCGGTGTGGGAGCGAAGGAGCTGGGAGAAGAGAAGGAGGAGGAAAGCAGTGAGAGAATGTCTTTAAGGAATTACAGAGCAGCTCTTTCCTTGAAAGAATGTCCTCTCCCACTTTCTTCTCTCCCATTGTGCTGCTACCCCAGCCCACCTCTCCAAGATGAACCCCCTGAGGTCTCTGGGAAAGGAATCCTTTCTCCCCAGTGTCATGTTCTGTCTGATTCCAGCCCTCCAAGCCTGCCGATCTGTCAGGGGCTTCTTGGGTGACGGGGCATGTTCCATGAGGCACCTCATCTGAGGGGAGCGAGTAAGGCAAAGAGAGGCACTGGTAGGCTCAGAAGCTTGGACTGCGGTGCCCGACGTGGGTAACTGTGCCCAGCTGGAAAGTGCATCGCTGAGAGATGCCCGCCTGCAGACCTCTCTCAGCTCATCTTCAGCTCCTTCCCAGTACCCTGTCATGACAACTTTGCAACCTGAGCGTCTCTCCTTACCCCACCCAGAGCCTGAGCTGACCCCCACCTGCGGTCTCCTTGTCAGTCCTGTCTTCAAGCCTCATGGGTTTGGCACAGCTCCACCTGGTCAGTGAGACTGATCTCCTCTAAGAGAGGAACAAAGAGGCACCGAAGGTGGGAGCTGAGGGGCATTCTGTAGGACCTCTATCTGCTTCTGAGACGGAGCTTGAATTCCCCCCCTGCTGTTGCACAGAAATCCCTGCTTCTGAGGGAGAAAGTCACCTGGGGAAACTGAGGCAACTACGAGCTATCCGTTGTACCCCGGAAACTCCATGATAGCTGATTCCTTTGGCTGGTGGGCAAGAAGAACTGGCCAGAAGCCTTCCATTTCAGCCTCTGGTCAACACTGATGGGACACCTCTCTGTCCTTCCAGACAAGAGCTTCAAGAAGTCCCTAGGTCACCCCCAGGAGGGAGTACGGCCCCATGTGTCTTGCTGTCACACTTGCCTTGGCTTTTGTGCCTCACAGGACAGATGGAGAACTGGGTCAGGGGAAGGCAGAAGGGAGGAAAACATCGGGAAAATCAACCAGATGGAGCTCTGGGAGGGCAGGGACCCTGCCCTAGTTAACTCTGGGTCCTCAACACCCAGCACAACAGCGGGCAGAGAGAGGATGTACAGGGACTGTTGACGATCCAGTGAATGCCTGAGGCTTTGGTCTGCTTATCTGAAAAAATCTTTGGGTCTCATCTAGCATCAGCATTCTCTGATTTCACGGAAGAGAGTTGTTCAGAAGGGGAGTCTATTTGCCTAAAGCTCTGGGGGTGGAGTTTGAAAATGAGCATGATCCTTTTTTGGGAAGGTGAGAGTTTGTTTATTCATTCATTTGACAATGTATGGAGCAACTGACTTATCAGACATTGTATGAGGTGCTGGGGTTAAATGATGAGCCAGGAAAACAGGGTTCTTAACCTTATGCAGTTTATAGTCTAGTCAGAGGGACAGGTTTGGCCAAATAATCTTACACATGTATAGTTTCAAACTGTGATGAGTGTTTCAAAGGCAAAGCTTAGGAGCCTTGAGAAGGGTGAACAAGGGTGAACAAGGAGAATAGGGGGCCCATGGGGCTAGTGTGCGGGTTCTTTTCTTGAGGGAGTGATGTTCAAGAGGGGAGTTGAAGGGCAAGGAAGAATCAGGTTGGAGAATGAGTCAGGTGGAAGACAATTCCAGGCTGAGGGTTTTATCCCTCAAACTATCCCCTCACAGTTAAGAGATGGCTGCTGAAGTTCTGGATATCACTTCCAGTGGTGACTATATCCAGGGAAGAAGAGGGAGTGTCTGTTCCTGTATCTCTTTTCAAGTAACCTTTCCCAACCCCTCCCTACCTCCACAAATTTCCCTTCATGTTTCCTTGGCCAAAACGGGTTCATATGATGCTTCTTGAATAAATACCTGCCAAGAAAATGAGATTATCAAAACTGGCTGAGAAGAATCAAGATTACTATCATTGTCTGATTAAGGGACCGTTTAACAAAACTGGGATTCTCTTACCAAGGAATCAAGAGGCATGATTTTTAGGGAGGCAACCAGAAGTATCTGCTACCCAGGAGCCAATTCCCAGCATTCTTCCAAGGAAAAACAGAGACAGGGAGAAACCCCTTGGAGCTGTCTTCTGAGAGGAAGGTGGGCTGCTTCAGCCTGGAGACCAAGGCTCAGGGATCAATCCAGGCCTTTTCTTCAACTTGTCTAAGGTCACTGAATCTTGGAGCTGGAGAAGACCCGATGAACACCTAAAGTAGCGGGTTTTTTTTTTTTTTGCGGTACGCGGGCCTGTCACTGTTGTGGCCTCTCCCGTTGTGGAGCACAGGCTCCCGGGCGCGCAGGCTCAGCAGCCATGGCTCACGGGCCCAGCCGCTCTGCAGCATGTGGGATCCTCCTGGACTGGGGTACGAACCCACATCCCCCGCATCGGCAGGCGGACTCTCAACCACTGCGCCACCAGGGAAGCCCAAAGTAGTAGTTCTTAAATCCTGTTGGACATCCAAGTAAACTGAGGAGGGTGTTTAAATACAAATTCCCAGACTCCACAGTGATCTCATAAATCAGAACCCCAGGAAGTGGAGGTCTAGGAATCTGCATTATTAGAGAGCTCGCTAGGTGTTACGGATGCGATAGTCTAGTATCTGGGAACCACAAATCTTGTCCAGTCCCCCCATATAATGGTGAAGCCCAGAGAAGGGACTTAATTTGCCCAAATTCACATGGAGAGTTGGTTGACCTCTGCCTGGAGATGCCCTTCCCCAGAGGGCCTATCTTTTGGGCACCCTTATGGTTAGTGGAAGGGAGCTGCACAGGGGCAGCCGTGCAAAAGCCCTGTGTCACTATTCCAGCAGGGTGGGACACCTCTTTGCTTCTGCTGGGCTGGGGGTGGGGAACATGTAACGATGACCACTTCTTGTTAGCCTGAACCTTATCCTCACCACATGCAGCCCTTCCAATAACCCTGGGGCCAAGGAGCGGTCATGCCCATTG
>NW_021703774.1:84352396-84407073 GCF_005190385.1 Monodon monoceros | reverse complement strand
GCAGCCCTTCCAATAACCCTGGGGCCAAGGAGCGGTCATGCCCATTGCAGAGATCAGTAAAACGATGGTCCAAGTGGCTTCCACCAGGTTTGGACAAGCAGAACTGGGGCTTCTCTGCTCCGAAGCCTGTGCATCTTAGTCTCTCCTTTGGCTCTTCTTCTCAGCCGCCCTTCAGAGATAAATCGAGGCCGGCGCTTTCCCGGACTGGCAGGCCAGGCTGAAGTGGCTGCCCCAGCCTCTGTACTCTCCTGGGACAGCCCTGGTGGGAGGAAGGTGCCAGCTCCTGCCGGGCTGTCCCGGCCCAGAGTCGCCTTCCCAGCCGCACAGAGCCGGACCGACCAGCAGAGGGCGCTGCTGGGTAAGGATGCGGCGCAGACGCCGGGCAGAACCGGTGGGCGGCCGCCCCCGCAACCTGGCCCAGGCGTCTGCCTGCTGCAGGCCCAGTCTGGAAGCCTGGGCGGCTGGAGAAGGTCTGGTTCTCGTTCTTTAACTAAAGGGAGGCCAGGTTCCGTAGGCTGGGCTGCTGCGGGCGTGGACGGAGCCGGGGGCTGCGCCGTGGCCGCTGCGCGCCGCACTGCAGGCTCTGTAGAAGGCGGTCTGGGGGTTTCCTTTCCAGGTCCCCCACTGCGCAGCAGCCCGGCGGTCCAGCCCTGGCCAGAGGCCTCCAGCCAGGGGCTTCCGCTGCCTGGTACTCTGGCATGGTCACCGCCATTCGAATCCTGTCCCAAAGCGCGCGCGCGCGCGCGCGCGCGCGTGTGTGTGTGTGTGTGTGTGTGTGTGTGTGTGTGTGTTACTACTCTATGTAAAATGTTAGGGCAGAGCCTGGCACGGGCTCTGTCCTATGTAAGTGTTTATTATTATCATTAGCCTCAGGGTCTGCCCCTCTAGGATGAGGCGAGGCTCCCTTTGTCAAGCTCAGGCTTGGCCACAGAGCCATCGGTGTTCCTCACTGCAGCAGGCTGGGGGACGTGAGCTCTCAGAGGCTGCTCTGAGGGCTCCTCACAAGCCAGTGCTGATGCCCACCCACTCCTAGGCCTCCTGCCAGAGAACAGTCCTGATGGAGCATTCTCTCGCCCCTCTTTATAGCTCAGTAAGGTTCAGGGGTCTCACTTCCAATGATGCTGTGACCCCTGTGAGCCCTCGGTGCCCCTCAGTGTACTCCCCAGGGTCTGGGCGAGGTCAGGAGGGCTGGGAGCCTAGGCAGAGTGGCGCAGTGGAGTCCTGTGTGCTTGGTACATCCCTGTTTCCTGCAGATGGGCTCAGCCTCTGGCCATGTCCTTGGAGGACTCTGCAGGTTCCTGCTATGGCTGTGGCTCGCCAGGCCTCCTTGGTGACTGTGTCTCCTGAAAGGGCTCCTTGCACACGGCCATTTGGGAAAAGGGTGGCAGTTGGGATGCCCCAGCAAGCGCCTGCCAGCATCTCCCGGCCCCCGGGTGGGTGTGGGCCACCTCGCCTACCAGGAGCACGCTGCCGTGCTGCAGACCAGATTCCCAAGCTCCCACACACTGCCAGTCTCACCAGCACTGGGCTGCCGCCTCCCTGCAGAGTGCGACAGGAGGAGCCCTGGGCTGGCGGGAGGGAGGCCTGGGTTCTGGCCTAGAACACTGCTGCTCGCTGACTGGTGCCCTTGGGCAAGTCACGTCACCCCTCTGGCCTTAGGATCTTCATTTATCAATGGAGATAATGATAGCCATCCTGCCTGCCCCCCAGAGGTTCTGGAGAGACTGTGCGCGCAGTCTTTGATGGGAATAAAGGGCTACAAGTAGGCTGTGCTCCTACTTCTAGTTCCTGTTGAGTTATTGGGCTGTCATCAGACACTGGTCACTTCTGTGGGCAGCCAAGTGGTTGCCAAGCAGAGGCGGGGGGAGACATAGATGAAGGACCTCCTTGATCTTGGGGGATCTCCGCCCCCTCCTTTATTGGAGAAGCAGGACACACATTCCTGAGGGCAGAGAATGCACAAATACAGATTTCAAAGAACCCCAAAACATGGTTTTAAAAGTGCATCTATAAACACACAAAAGTTTCCAAACTAACAACAGCTGGACGTTCAAGTGCTCCAGGATTCTAAATTCATCAAACTCAGGGGAAGTTTAGGAAGGCTTCCTGGAGGAGTAAACAGGTTTTGTTTTCGTTTTTGTTTTTTAAGGGAGTACAGAGAAAAGGGTAGTGGATGGTGGTGATGAAGCTCCAGGCCAGGGCCATCACATTTATAATCATTTTAAGGTAGGAGAGATTTGGTAGTGGCTCCTGGCATATAGAGATACAGAAAGAATAAATGATGTGTAAAGAATGGTGAGCAGGTCTCTTTGGTGGGGCTCTCAAGTCAGGAGGGAGTTTAGATGGGAGGGTGGATGAATGGGGAGGCTCGTTAAGGCAGCACCCTCCTAGGGTCCAGCTCAGTATGGCCCATTGTCATAGGTCAGTTTTCCAAGGAAATAGACTCTGAGACAGAGATTTGCATGCAGGAGGATTACTGGGAAGGGCACTTAGTATCAACACTTCAGAAGCATTGGGCGAAGGGGAAGGCTGAACTGTGATCACTTGCACAGAGGTCTCAGCTGATCCCATGGGGAGCTCTGGACCCTTCCAAGAGACTCCTATTTGAGGCCGGGGAGCCAAAGCCTTTATGTCCCTCCATCAGTCATTGGATGTGGGCTGCCCTGGGGTATAAGCTTAGGGGAGGTGGAGCCCTTCCTCAGAGGGCAGTGCTGGAGCGGGACTCAGCTCTGAGCTGTCAGCAGCTGTGGGAACGAGTACTTCCATCCTGCAGGGGAGATCTGGGTGATGAATCACCACACCCATGTCACCCATCATGACTGGAGGCCCCCAGCAATGTCTGATGACCCTGACCAGGCTCTAAGACCAACGTTAGCACCTCAGATTCATCTAAGGCGGGATGACTTCATTCCTTTCTCTAATCTATCCTTTTATAGAATGTTTTTGTTCTGTTTTGTTTTTTTATAAATTTATTTATTTTTGGCCGCGTTGGGTCTTCGTTGCTGCATGTGGGCTTTCCTAGTTGCGGCGAGCGGGGGCTACTCTTCGTTGCGGTGCACAGGCTTCTCATTGCGGTGGCTTCTCTTGTCGCGGAGCACGGGCTCTAGGCGCGCGGGCTTCAGTAGTTGTGGCGCGTGGGCTCAGTAGTTGTGGCATGCGGGCTCAGTAGTTGTGGTGCGCGGGCTCAGTAGTTGTGGCTCGCGGGCTCTAGAGCACAGACTCAATAGTTGTCGTGCACGGGCTTAGTTGCTCCACGGCATGTGGGATCTTCCCGGACCAGGGATCAAACCCGTTTCCCCTGAACTGGCAGGAAGATTCTTAACCACTGTGCCGCCAGGGAAGCCCCTATCCTTTTATAGAATGTTAAAGTTAGAAGTGAATTTTGAGACCATTTAATACAATAATCCTCAGCCTGGGTAAAGGGTACATTTCAGAATCATCCAGAGGAGTTTTCATGCGTACTGATCCCCTCACTCCTCTAAGGCTAGACTATAAGCTTGGTGAGGCTGGGGCTCTCTCTGTCTTGCAGTTGCTGAATCCCTGGGTCCCAACACAGCGCACGTCTGGGGAAGAATGACTATAACACTGCCTCCTTCTCAGCCTCCTCTATTGCCACTCCTTCATTTGTCTCCTCTGCTGCCGTCACTGTGACCTTGCCTTTGCACAGACTCTTCCCTTGGTCTGGAATTCCCCTCCCCCTGGAATAGGTGTCCCCCTTCTGATCAGATGAGTTAACATATGTACTGGGCTCAGAGCGGTGCCAGACTTGGCGAGCCCTGTAGAAGTGCTAATATTGCTGTCACCCCATTCTCCCTTGGCACGCTCTGCTCATCACTGTTTCAAAATGGACCACTTTTTGTTTCAGTGGTTTGTCGTCAGTGACAAACAAGCCCTGGGCAAGCAGCTACCATATCCTTTATTGTTGTATCCACAGCAGCTAGTACAATGTCTGGCATATAATAGGTGCTTAATAAATACATGTTGAATGAATGGAAGAACTAGGCTTCTAGGGATACAGTTTGAGAAAAACGACCTTAAAGCTTTTTAGTAAGGGGCTAGTTGAGTGAGTGTAACTGACACTGGCTGGGTGTGGCCTCATTATTACCTACTGAATAAATACTGAATGTTGAGTGAATGAATTATTACACAGATGGTTGGAGTGTGGGCTGGACAGGCAGATGGGTAGATGGATAGATGGTGAAGAGCTAGACGGACGGATGGATGGATGGATGGATGGATGGATGGATGGATGGTTGGATGGATGGATGGATGGTTGGATGGATGGATGGATGGACGGATGGATGGATGTTACCCTGTGTGGATGAAGGCCAGGATTTGAAAGAGTCCAGGTGGGAGGGAGCGTGGGTAGGAGAGGGCTTTTGCATTTCACACAGGCCAAGTCAGCTAGGTGTGAATCGGGCTGGGGGCATCTGACCTTGCTCAGGTGAGACGTGGGGAAGTGTTGCTCCTACGTGTTGGCACCTGCAGGAAGGCGCTGGGGAGCCGTGACTCATTCTGACACATCCCTGAGGTCCGTCTAAAGACTGGCAGAATCCAGGAGCTTCGGGTTGCTGAGTCAGGGGAGGAGATGGGTTCTTGGGGAGTGGGCTTACTTGGAGGAGGTCTGGGGTCTTAGGGCCAGGGCCAATGGCCTCTGTTCCTCAAGGGTGGTGGCAGAGATTCCCAAAGGAAGGGAATCAAGGCAAGCGAGTCTCCCCCGTGAGAGGTGGTAGAGGGTCTGCGACCCTAGAGGGCGAGGCTGATGCAGATCTGTGCCCGGCTTCAGGGAATACTTGTTCTGGAAAGGCTTGCATTTTCTATCGGTTAGGTAAGCAGGGAGTAGTCAGTTCAGTTGGTCATCCAGTTAGCTGGGCAGTCGGTCAGTCTGGCAGGCAGAGATAGTCTGTCCAACAGTCACCTGGAGGGGACACTGAGTGGGCAGGTAGGAGTGTGTTCTGTGTGCAGCTTGCAGGCTGAGATGGGTACTAGGTGCCGTGGGCAGAGGGAGTCAAGCAGAAAGAGAAGGGAGAGGCTGGGTCTTTGCTCTGGGGAGGCTCCACCAGTGGTTCTTAATGGGGCAGCACTGCGCCCTTAGAGACCATTGGAAATGTGCTTGGTGGTTGGGTGTAACCGAACCGTGGGGGGCAGGTGCTGCATAAGGGAACTGGGCCAGGGAAACCAAGTGTCCTGCAGTGAAGGATGATCCTACACAACCAAGGATGGTCTCACTCCAAAGGCCAGTAGGGTCCCCTTTGAGAACTACTGTGTCCGGTCAAATGGAACATTTTATACAAATGATTTGCAGGGTTTGTCAGCAGCGCCGCTCCTTCCACACACCCAGCCCTCTACTGACCCCTTCCCTCTCTCTTCCTGTCTTCTCCTCTGGAAGATACTGCTGCTGCTAACTTTGAAAGTTCGCAGAGTGCCCTGAGCTGTGAAGAGGGAGGTGGCAAGCAAGTGAGAAGCAGAAACACCATCTGCCTGTGGGTCTGGCTCGCTCCTGCAGCGGGCGCTTGGACCACAGGGCTGGAGGGGGTGGGCTTCGGGGAGGCACGTGGGGGGCGGGCGGGGACCTTTCCCTGTGCACACTGCTCAGGGCCTCCGGAGCCTACCAGCAGAAAACCGGAGGCCCACAGGAGCTGGGTGAGCCTCCCAGCTCGGTGATGAAAGAGGGCAGCGACCCAGATGCTGCCTGTCCCACTGTGGGTTCCAGAGCCGTGCCACCCCCGTCCCCATCTTGGTTTCTTCCCTCATCTGAGGACTGGGCTGTGTCATGTGCAGGCAGGCAGGCGGCGAGGGAGCCCGGCAGGAGGCTGGCTCTTCCAACACCTCACGCCCTGGCAGGACAAATGTAAAAATATGAAAAGCTTCTGGTCTTGGGGCCAGATCACATGGCTGAGGGGTCTGCCATCCTGGCTGTCAGGTTTTCACTGCCTGAGAAGGTTGAGGCACTGACTGCAATCGGGGAGAACTGGGCTTGGTCAGAACAACACCTCTGTCTGCAGAGTTCATCCTCACGTGCCCTCCTAGATACGCCTGCCAGCCCCAGGGGGTAGGCCGGGAGGTTCCGTCTTCATAGCCATTTCTCAGATAGCAAAACTGAGGCTCGGATCCACCGCTGACTGGCGGTGCTGTGACTCAGACCCACGTCTGCTGAGTCCTTGCTCCTTGACAGCAGGATCCAGCTCTTTCCTTGGAGGCAGGGAGCTGGAGTAGGGAGCGGTCACCCGGAGGCCTTTTCCTAGGGCATGTTCTGTAGAGGTTTGTGCAGAGATGCTGTGTGAGCAAAGGAGGGCTGCCCTTCAGGGCTGCCCCAGGGGCTGGCTTTGGTGCCCCGCAAGACTGGGAACAACATCGACAGTCATCTCAGAGGGGGCAGTGGACCTCTGCAGTGACAGGCAGCTTGCAGGAGACTTGGTGGAGCCCTGGCAGGCCACATCCCTGGTGTTGACGGGCAGCCAGCGAGGGAGGGGGAGGCTTGGCTGGGCTTGAGGGTCTGGGCTGCTGGGCTCCTTACCAAGCACCTGCTCACTACCCTGTCCCCGACACTGGGCACCCCAAGGGGCCAGGACAGGAGCTACACTGCTCAGTCCGCCTCTGGTTCCCCTGACAGTCAGGGGCCTCTACCCCTGGCTTCCTCAATAGCTCTGCTTAATGCCCATAGATTGCCTTGGGGGTCCCCTGGGTCTCTGCTCGGCCCAGCAGCCCGGGCCAGGATGAAAGTGAGCTGTCAATAATTCATGTCCTAGTTCCCCCTCCCTTCCTGTGCTTGGCTGCCTGTAAATATTTCACGGGTTTCAGAAGGCAGAGATTGCCCAGCAGAGACTCCCAGGATGGGGCTTGAGGAAGCCTCACCCTTTCCCAGAGGCTCCCGGCCACGCCCCAGGCAGGAGAGGAGCCCAGCCCCAGGCTTGGGGGGGATGGAGAGGCTGCCCAGAGTTACTGCCCAGGCTGGCCGTGCTGTGGTTGGTGCGGAAGTGGTGCTGGGGCGCACCCCCCGTGGACCCACACCCCTGCTCCGGACAGGTCCTGAGGAGAAGTGGCAGGGCATGCAGCAGCTCTGGATCCAGCCCTGGAGGCTGTCTTCAACTTGACCTTTTTCCTCGCCTTCCACATCTTTTGCATTTAGCCCCTCCTCGCCCTGCGCTGTTTATGTCACTTGTCCTCCTTCAGGCCCTCATCACCTCCTTCCTGGACAGTGGGTCCAGCTGCTCTGTGACCACGCCCCGCCTAAGGAATCTCTCTAAAACGGAAACCCGACCCTGCCACTCCCTTGTTTCAGGGCCTTCCCAGGCTCCAGATTGCCCTCAGGGAGGAATCCACCTTCCTTATTCCAACATGCACGGCCCTCCAGACCTTACAGCACCCTTTCCCGGCCCCTCAGCCTGCTCCTGTGCTCTAGTCCAGTCTGGTCTCACTACTCCCAACCCCAGGGTCTCTCCCACCTTCTAGCCTTGATCTATTGTCCCTCTGTCAGGGGTGATGGGGAACTAATCTCAGGGTTCTGCGTGTCTCCAGGCTGGTCCTGGGGGTCACTCTGCTGTTTTGGGGCCAGGCCTACAACCCTGTGAAACACTGAGGTGGGACCCCAGCTGGCCCTGGGGCCAATTTGCAGCTCCTCCAATTACTTGTGTCTTCTTGCGACTTGTGTCATATTCTGAACCTCGATATGTGTGTCTATAAAATGGGAATAGTAACACCTGCCTCAGAGTAGTTGTGAGGCTTGGAAATAAGGTTTATACAGAGCACAGCCTAGTCTATGCATGGAGCCGGGTGCTCTAGCCAGGCCAGCTGTGTTGTTAATCTGCCCTCTGGAGACTGTGGTGTGCAGGATCTACCTCAGGGAGGTCGAAATAGGCTACCTATTCTGTGGACAGGAGCCGAGAAAACAGCAGAGGGCCGGGGGTCCTGAGAGCTCTCCGAGGGGTCTCATGGTACGTAGTACATCTGGGAGGCCCCGAGGAAAGTGAGGGAAGGAGGAAAATCCAAGAGAAACGTTGTTATGGAGGACACTGCTGCAGGGAGATGGGGCTGGGTCTCACCGAGGCCATCCGGGGAGAACATGGGCTTCATCTCATGACCGTCCACCTGAGAGCGTGTGTTTATCCACTGGCTCCTCCATCCCATTGTTTGAGTGCTGCCTCCGAGGGCATTGGTTTCCTGAGCTTGTGAACTACACAGGCATGTGTGCTGAGCAAGGTTGCACCAGTGTCCGCACTGGCACGGAAACCCTGGGCCAGAAAGGGAAAGGCTTGTGGAGAGCACTGAAGGGAAGTCCAAGGCCATGGAGACAGAGGGGAGGGCAGCGGGAGACCGGGGTGCTTACCGTGGGAGGAAGGTTGAGGAAGTGGACATGAGGTCGAGGTTGGGGGCCATGCTGTGGCCTGCTCTCTGCCTTTCTTCCATCCATTCCATTCCATTCCATTCCATTCTACTCCACTCCACTCCACTCCACTCCATTCCACTCCATTCCATTCATTCACCAATGATCATTTATTGGCCATCCACTAGGTGGCATAAAGCAACCAGCTCAAGCTTCTGCTCCTACCCTGGGCCTAGACGTAACTTGGAGCCAAATTAGGGCATATGGTAGATCTGACAGGTGGGTGGCCCTCTTTTCGGTTGGGGTGAGCAGTGGGGTGAGGTCTTCCCTCTTTCTTCCTCCTCCTAGAGCACTCTGCCTTCCTGCTGGCCTTAAAGGGACAGGTGCTCCCCCGGGAGAGCTCTGTCCTCCTGACGTCAGGTAGGCGTCCCTGGGAATGGGGGTGGAGGCAAGAACTAGGGGCCGGTGTGTGGACTTCCTAGAATGGATGTATGTGGGCTCCTCCCTCACTGTCTGCATATGTATTTAGAACAAAAAAAGGTTTTTTTCTCTTCACTCCTTCTCTCTCAAACATCTCCAAAAAACTGGTGTGAGTAGCAATACTTGAAAATCCATCCATCCACACATCTAGACTATGTTTCCCAGGCCTGGGACCCCAGAGAGGAAAGGGGAACAAATTGGTCTCCTCATTCTGAAATGTCCAGCCTGAAATTGTCATGGGAAAACATCCTCAGTCCTGCTTCAGCCATTCCCTTGATTTTGTCCCTGGAGAAGTCACTTAACCCCGAAGCCCAGTGCCCTCTTCCGTAAACCCCATGCTGATAGTAATGATCACAATGGCCTCACAGGGTTGTTAGGGGGCTAAGACGAGAGTCTGAGTGTGTAAGAGCGTTGCAAACCATGAAACGTACAGATGGAAGGCATCTCCGTCTCTTCATCACTTTTACTGCCTTCATTACCCTCATCATGGTCATCCTCATCAACAGGGAAGAGTAACGTTTCCCGCGGCAGCGGCAGGATGGGTTTTGCTCGTGTACTCAGAAACACCTGTCTGAAGTAGGCCACACATGGGCTGCATGGAGGAAATGGATGGAATTGATGATCAGCTTCATTAGGGGTCCACTTCAGAGGTGGGTTCATGGAAACCTTAACCCACATATGCACTGGGCTCTCCTCTGTGATGGCTTGGGCCTCCCCCGCTATATACAGCTTGGCGATGTGAAAGGGGTAGAGGCAGGAACTTCAAAGGAAGCTGCAGCTAATGAAAAATTCAAGCTGATGGTTTGTTAAAAAGCCCTGTCTGCTTTGGATGGGATCCTCTAGGCTGGGAAGGGGGATGTGGGGTGGCCTGTGGCTACAGTCAAATTGTCAGGAGGACCCAGGAGCAGGGGCTGGAGAGGATGGGGAGCTTCCTGGGCAGGTAGCCAAGGGCTGCATCTCTGGTGTCTGCATTTGGGGGAGGGGGAGGCTCCGTGGAAGTTCTGGTTTCCATTGTGCTAAAGCACAATGTCTGTCTAAACAGCTGTGTCTGTGTGGCTCACTTCTGCTTCGTGTGTGTGTTGAGAGGTGTGCAGAGGAAGAGGGAAGACAGAAAAGTACCCTGTTCAAGTCCCCAGAATAGTCAAGACCCACTGTGGATGGGTCCGTGATTGGAGAAACACTTCCTCCCTCTCTGCTATGAAGAGGGCCCACTATGTGGGCAGTGGGCTTCTCCACAGGTCTGCCTGCTCTGAGGCAGGGGAAACCAGAAATGTGTTTGGTAGTGAAGGTAACTAGTGAGGAGGTGACTCAAGGATACGGGCCCCTGCTGAGGCCCCCTGGCTGGGGTAATATGAGCACCGAGTGAGAATTATGTGACAGGCGCAGCCAAAGAGAGCGGCGGAGGCCAGGATGTGGGGCAGCGCTGCTCCATGTGTGGATTCTGGGAGCAGTCCCAGAGGCAAGGGTGCAGAGTGGAGAAGGTAGGTCAGACTACTTGATAAAGGGATTGAGGTTGCAAGAAGTGGCCCCGAGGACCAGCTCAAAAGTTGAAAGCAGAAAGGACGGAGTGTAGGCGTATGCCTGTGGGTCTGGAAAGGGGAGATGGCACCATGGAATCTGGGGCTCCAGAGGCCATGCAGAGAGCAGCTTCAGCCCTAAAACTGCACCTGGGGTACAGTGAGGAAGGGCTACACTTCCCAAGGCCAAGACTAAAGGAGAAAGCTGGTCTCCTTGGTGGTGTTTCCCAGAGTCAGAGCTCTTTTGGGGGCATAATTTTGGGTGAAACTCTGTCAAGCTGGTTTTCATCGTGATCTGTTTGCCTGACACTGACCTCTCTTGTTGAGTATAATCTCTACCCTGAGGTATCCTCAGTGTAGAGAGGTCGAATTTGCAGTGTGGCAAGTGGAGAGGGCATGAAGCCTAGGGACACACAGACTGGGGTCCAAATCCTGGCTCGCCACTTTGGGAAGCCTTCATTGAAGGGGGTTCCTTCATTGAACCCCCGCCTAGGGTGCATGTATTTCCATGGCTCCCAGCGCTTTCTTATCTCCATCTCTGAACTCCACGCAGCACAATTTGGTACAATGACATATTTTTGAGTCAAACTGTCAAGCTAGTCTCCAGTGAGTCTCTTTGCCTGACACTGCCTCTCTACAGAGTATGATGTGTGCCCCAAGATTTCTTCATTGTTGAGAGTCTCTACCTTTAGACTATGAACTCCTCATGGGTTGGGACTCCATTTTTTACCCCTGTGGGTCCCAAACATCTTTGGTGATGTCACCTTTCAGATCTTGGTTTTCTCATTGGTAAAATGTAGACAAATAGTAGTGCCCACCTTGGGACCATGGTGTGGCCTGAATGAAATCAGCACTGAATGAAACGAAAGGTCCTGCGTGATATCTGTCGCATAAGTATGTGCTCACATCCTGTGACAAAGGGACAGCTTTCTGAGTCTGGCATCTTCTAACGGTGCGGAGGAGAAATTCTCCTCCCTCAGGTGAAGGTAATGGAAGTGACCAGGGATTCTGGGAGACCTTCTCTTTGGGGTGGCCTGAGTTCACTTTGTAAAGTTTCTTCTCTTGAAATGTCTGTAGCCTGGGCTTTGCCGGCAAAGGATCTGGAGCTGTCCTTCCTGCAGGAGGACTCCGGGGGGAAGGGAGACCTGGTTAGAGGTAGAGATGGGAACCTGCCTTGGGGGGAGGGGAGGGAAGAAAGGTGGGAGGAGGTGGAGGTGGGACACTTCTGTATGAGAGTCTGAAAAGATCCCTCTTCTGTGTGGTTTCCACGTGCACTCTGAGGATTGAACGAGTGGAAACAGGCCTGGGTTCATGCACCATGAAGGCTGAGGGTGGACTTAGAAGAAACTTCCTGATGCTTTTAAAGTTGGTTGTCTATTTCTATCTTAGGAGATTATTCCTAAAATTGAGGCAATTCCTGATAGTCTGGTTCAGTAGAAAACACAGCCATGATGACCTCTCCATTGTTCTATTTAATTGCCTTCTGAAATACACAGGTCGTAGAGGAGTATAGTTTTGGAAAAGATTCAAACAATACACACATTAATAAAGAAAATAAGCAGTGAACATACCCTTGTTTCCCAAGCTACCTCCTTCATTCCTATTTCCTTCCAGTGGGACACCAGTGTTCACAGTTTGTTGTGTACTCTTTCAGAATCTTGCCCATGCATTTGCATGTATATGTGCATAAATGAAAACAGATATAAAGCTTTTAAGTATAATATTTGCATTGTTCTGTAACATATTTTTCTATGAAATATGTTTGAAGATAGTTCCACATTTGTACATATAGATTGGCCTTAATTAAAAAAAATAATGCCTCCAAAGTATTCCATAATATGGATTATTTAAACCAATTTTCATGACTATTTGCTGGGTATTCTAATTATATATGAAGTGGAGCATCATAGAAGTTGTTAATTAACCATTAAAATTTTTTTTTGCTGAATTGCCTATTCATAATTTCTGCCCATTTTTATTTATATTGGATGTTTGGTCTTTTATAATTAATTTTAGGTTATTAACCTAAAGTCTAGACATTGATCTTTTGTGTGTTATATATATTGCAAATATTTTCTCCCATCCTCTCATTTGTTTTCTCGGTTTATAAGTCTTGTTGCACAAATTTGTAAGTAGTCAAACCTGTCAACTATGTTCTCTATGGCTTTCCAGTATTATGTTTTGTTTAGGAAGGCCTTTCTCAGCCCAAGATTAAACTCTTTTGTATTATCGTGTGATATGTTAAAGTTGTGTTTCACTTTTGGCATTTTGACATACCTGGAATTAATTTTGGTCAGCGATGTGAATCCACCATTTATTTGTTGTTGGAGCATGTTAAGGATGTAGATGGACAAAAGCAAATGCTGGCCAAGATAATTCCAAACAGCAAAGAAATGTTTAGCTTTGAAATAGTGTGATTATATATGTTTATATTTTAGGGTACTAGTTTTTTTTAAATTTCAGAACATTTGTTATAATAAATTTAAGCAATGCAATAATACATAATGTAAAATGTGGGGTCCCTCAAGCTTCCCCATCCAATCCTCCTTTGAGTGAATTGCATTTTTTATAACAAGAGTATCTTACAAAAGTAGGACATATATTTGTCGGCTATTTAAATTTCTTCTTCTATGAGTTACCTCTTTGTGTCCTTTATCCATTCTTTCCTTCTGTTGAGTTACCTTTTCCTTATTGGTTTGTAGGCAATCTTTGAATATTAAAACATGAACTCTTTGATTATTATATATGTTCCCAATAGTTTGGAAATTCCATTCTGTGACAATTAGCTATTAAATCACAACACTTATTATCAATTTTTGTTCCATTTATTAATTTATTCAATCATTCATTTTTGAGGGGCTGAACACTATAATGGGAAAGAGCACAGGACCAGGAGTAAAAAGAGCTAAGTCTGTGACTTTGCACGTCCACAGACTAACCTGGTAACTTTGTGTAAGTCGCTCAAGGCCTCTGGGCATCAGTCTTCTCATTTCCAGGATGGAGATGTGCCAGGCTCTAGGATCTCTAAATTCTATAGTTTCTATTATTCAGCTGTTGTATGTGCAGTGACCTTATTTTCTGGACAAGGAGAGGCAGATTCACATCCTGAATATTCTGTGCCCAAGTTCATACTAGTGATTCTCATTCCCTAGCAGATATGCTGACCTGAGAACTGGGAAGGTGAGTAGCAGCTAAAGATCAGAAGGGCACCAGTCCGGGGGTGGGAACAAAGAGTTCACAGCCCCCAGAGATGACACAGAAGGGCTGGAGAAGCAGGAAATGGGCGACCTGGTGTCTTAGACAAGTCATTTTTCCCATCTTAGCCTCACATTTTGATCTGGAAAGTGGGATGGGGGATGGTGAGTGACTAGGGGTTTCTGAGCTTCCTGCCAACTTTGCTGTCCTGTGACGGCCCATGCAAGTGACAAGTAGGTGCTCCTGTGGCTCCTGGGCTGGGTTTGTCCGGCTACCTCCCCTCCCCGCTCCCTGCAGGGCCACACCCCTCTGCTTCTCTCTCTCCCTCCCTAACACATGGTGTCCAGCAGATCTCGTGTTAGGCATCGATCTGGCTGTCAGTGCTGCGTCTGTCTGAGCAACCTGAGAACAAGTCTTCTCAACAACTTTTATAAAACCTTAATAAAAACCATTCTAATCCCCCCACACCCTGTTAATTATTGATATATGCTCACTGTAGAAAAAAACGTAGTTCATAAAGCAGGTAAAGCCTCCTCATAATCCGAGACATCTACTGTTAGCATTTTGTCACCGTTCCTTCTAGTCCCTTCTATGTGTTTTTCTATACACTGTATACACAATTTTGTATCCCGAATTCTTCACTTATAGCACAATTATTTATTTGTTTCATTAAACACTCTCCAAAAGCATCATTTATAATCACTATATATCAGTGGGGTGGGACATTTTATTGGCTAAAATGTCTTCACGTGGGGCTTCCCTGGTGGCGCAGTGGTTGGGAGTCCTCCTGCCGATGTAGGGGACACGGGTTCGTGCCCTGGTCCGGGAGGATCCCGCGCGCCGCGGAGCGGCTGGGCCCATGAGCCATGGCCGCTGAGCCTGCGCGTCCGGAGCCTGTGCTCCTCAACGGGAGAGGCCACAGCAGTGAGAGGCCCACGTACCGCAAAAAAAAAAAAAAGAGTCTTCACATGTATATGTCATTTTTGTCCCCAAAACAACACTGGAGAAGAGAAGGTGTGATTATGTCTATTGTGGAGAAGGAAAGTGAAGCTCAAAGCAACGACTAGGACTTGCCCAGGTCACAGAGCTGGCCAGCTGCAAGGTGGAGCAACTCCATAACTGACATTTGTGTTGGGCATCACAGTTCACTGTGTTTTCACATTTATTCACTTCTTCCAATAATTCTGTAAGGACAGTGGGCAGGAATTACTAGCCCCTTTACGAATGAGCAAACTGAGGCTCAGAGAATTGAGTGACTTGCCCAAGGACACAGAGCTTCAGTGGCAGAACCAGGACTGGACCCGCTTTTCCTGACTAGTGCTCTTGCGTTCCCAGGTGAGGACTCTTTCCGTTAAAGGCCCAATGCAACAGGAGATTTGGCAGCAAGGTTTCAGAAATGAGAGGTCAGGGCTGTTGCTGGAGGGAAAGCCAATCCTCTAATCAATCCAGACATCATTGACTTATAATCATAGAGGCTCAAAGAAGGTGCACGTCAGCAGAGGCGGAGGAGGGGGAGGAAGCATCAGAACTCATCTCTGATGAGCTCATCTCTGAAGGAGCAGAGAGATGTCCAGATGCAGGGAGGACTAGGCACGGAGAGGCTGGGAGGGGAGGGGTTGGATGGACAGAGCTGGTGGGAGGGCCACTGGAGGGCCCAGCCTGCCACCGGTCCCGGCGGAAAGTGCCTCTCCTGGGCCAATGAGATGAGCCTTGGGGAGCGCTCTTCCTCTGTCATTCTGCATTATGTTCTTTCAAGGAAATGTGATTTAGCTGCCTCTTTCTTTCCATGCCCTTGACTCCTCTGGAAAGACATAACCTGAAAGAAACTGCTCTGTTGGCCAGAGCAAATGGTGGTTTTGGTGTTTCTCCTGAAAGCACTGGTCTCAGCTTGACTTTTCCAGAGCTGACCTGTCAGTCTGATTTTCCAACAGCATTGAGACTGCTCAGTTCCTGGGCCTGGGCCTGGGCCCTCAGGGATGGAGGCTATGAGAGGTTGTCCCCTCCCAGCCCAGTCACTGATTCCAGGGCAGCAGATGGGCCACAGGGCGATGTGGGAGGGGGAGTGCTGCCCTGGAAGTCAGGAGGCCTGGGTTTCCATCCAGCTCAGCCCCTGCACCCTGAGCGCTTTTGGGTGCGCTTTGACAAGCCCTCAGTTTCTTTATGTCAGAAATGAGGTGGTTGGGCTTCCCTGGTGGCACAGTGCTTAAGAACCCACCTGCCAAGGCAGGGGACACGGGTTCAAGCCCTGGTCCGGGAGGATCCCACATGCTGTGGAGCAACTAAGCCCGTGCGCCACAACTACTGAGCCTGCACACCAAAACTGCTGAAGCCCGTGAACCTAAAGCCTGTGCTCCGCAACAGGAGAGGCCACCGCAATGAGAAGCCCACGCACCACAACAAAGGGTAGTCCCTGCTCGCCACAACTAGAGAAAGCCCGCGCACAGCAATGAAGACCCAATGCAGCCAAAAATAAATAAATAATTTTTTTTAAAAAATGAGGGGGTTGGAGTAGATAACGTTCAGGGGCTATGTTGGCTCTGGTGTCCCTTGATTCATTTGGAGATAGTCTAGCTTATAGGACAAGCGTGTGGATTCTGGAGCCAGTGCTAGACCACCTGGGCTTGCGTCCTGCTCCGTCACCAGCTGTCTATCTGCTGACTTGTTTGGAGCAAGCCACTCAACCTCTTCTGCCTCTCTTTCCCCACCTATGCAATGGGGACTGTCCCTACCTCACTACACCTCACTACATTGCTAAGATGATTAAGTGGGTGAATTTGGTGAAACACATGGAACAGTAAGAGCTTTCTAAATGTTTAAGTAAATACATATTACTGTGAAGTTTGAGGGAAGACAGGAGCATGTCCCAGCTCGGCCTCCTACCTCCGGCAAGGTGCACATACGCAGCCCACGTTCACGGTTGTTTCTTCCTGTCTGAGCACAGCTGAGATTCCGTGGAGTGTCGTTGCATCACCCGGGAGCATCAGGATTGATCAGCGGCTCTGCACAGCCAACGCTCTTCTCAGAAAATAATGCCGCCAATATCTTGAATCTTTTCAAAAAGCCCGCTTCCTACAGTATTTTGTTGAATCCTCTCAACCCTGGAAGGCACTTGGCTGTGATCATCCCAAGCTCACGAGTAAGAGCAGAGGCTCACAGGGGTGCACAGCTAGGAATGGCAGTGCCGGGACTCAGCTTGCCCTGTCTGCCTCTGAGACACAGATCTGGGGCCGAGGCCTTCTGTCCTCTGGGGGATCCAGGCTTGAGATCAATCACCCTGTGGAGCACAAAAAAGCTGAGGCTGGGAGGGGGACTGACTGTGTGCCCTGCCAGTGGGCTTGGGTGCCCTTAAAAACTGCTTCTTACTGATATATTGACTTACCATGTTCTTAAAATGCACATCCTTATTGTTGAACATTAAGGTTATTTTCAATTTTAAGATATCGTGATAAACCTATTAACCTAGTAGGAAATAATTATTTCAGAACTTGAGAAACAGTTTCATGTATTAATGCTGATGGCTCCTTAAATTGGTCTAGTTTTTTTGTTTTCTTTTTGTTCAGGTTTTAGAGACAGTCAAACCTAAGTTTCACTACACCACTTACTAGCTGTGTGGGCAACTTATTTAAATCAACCTTTTTTCTGACTATACCTATTAAAAAAAATAACACCCAACAAATAAATTTAAAATTATAGAAATATTTAACATGAAAAGTAAAAAGTTCACTACCTAAAATTTCTATCAGCCCAGGATAACCACTGTTGAAGCCTTGATATATATTCTTTCATTATTTTGTAATGAATATTGTAATAAAAGTATATATTTTTAAATCGTTATATACCATCTTTTTCTTTTTTTTTTTTTTTGCGGTATGCGGGCCTCTCCCTGTTGCGGCCTCTCCCGTTGCGGAGCACAGGCTCTGGACACGCAGGCTCAGCGGCCATGGCTCACGGGCCCAGCCGCTCCACAGCATGTGGGATCCTCCCGGACCGGGGCACGAATCCGTGTCCCCTGCATCGGCAGGCGAACTCTCAACCACTGCGCCACTGGGGGAGCCCTGGTCCAGTTTTTTAAGAGAACAATCCAGTAATATTTAAGAGCTATAAAATTCTTTCTACCCTTTGACCTGATAATTCCGCTTCTGAGAAAGTACTCCAAGGAAATAGCCTCAAAGAGAAAAAAGAAAGTAATTTGTACTTACTTGCTCTTAGAAATGCTATTTATAAAAATTGGAAGCAACCCAAATGCCTAGCCATTGGAGTTGGCTTAAAACCCATGGTATATTTACATTCTAGAATATGATAGAGCTATTTAAACTGACAAATATGGGAACTATGTCAAGACCTGGACAAGTATGTACATCCAAAATAATGATAAGTGGAAAAAAGATAAGTAGTATGTATTTTTTTATGGCGACCATATAAAACATAGGCCAATATTTGTTCCATGAATTGACAAAGATTAGATGCAAGTTGGCATAGATTTTAATATTCATCAAATGGTTTAAGCTTACAGTAAAAATAAAATGGGTTCTTCTATACTCATAGATGAATAGGACCAGCTACATAATTTGCAGGGCTCGTTGCTAAATGAATATGTGGGCGCTTGTTCAAAAATTAAGAATTTCAAAATGGTGACAACAGAGCTTTAAAACACACAGGGTCCTGTGTGACTGCACTGCGTTGGTCCATAGGTCTTCCTTGCTGCTTTCTTGTGTTTCATTCACTCACCCATCCACTCCTTTATCAAGCACTTATTCCTCAGCCATTGTGTCCTGGATGTGGTGCTGAGTGATAGAGACACAGAGAGCAAAGACACAGAAACTTAGGTCTTCTCACAAAGACAAAGGAAATATCTGAGGATAGGACACTTTGGTTAAAACTATGATAGATTTGGACTAATGGTTTAGACAGCACAGAGGGGCAGGGTGGGCCTGGGGCTCTTCTGGAGGAGCAGACTGACACCTGAGTCTGGAGGAGGGAGTGCCCTGATGAAGAGGATGAAGGGTAACACGGTACCAAGCAAACAGCATACTCTACAAAACCCAGGTGAGGACGGTGTGTTTGGGAACAGCAGGTGACAGCTTTGGGGAGCAATACCACATGATTTGTTAATATGAAGACTAGTTAACAAAACCCCCAAGTCTTTGCCTGAAGAAGTTCTACCAAGCTAGCTATTTCCCATTCTGTGTTTCTTGAAACGAGTGTGTTACTTTGCGACTCATTGTCCCAAGCCTACAGAATCTTTCAAGATGGACTCTGATGGCTCTCCTGCCTTCATGCCATCTCAGGCCAGATCGGCCTGCTATCCATTTCCTTATCCCAGTGGTCAGTGGGAATGCTGATCAGGACAGAGCCGGCACCTGGGCCCCGAACAGCCTCCACGCCCGCCCTCCACTGGAGCCTTCTGTAAGATGTCCCTAGGGCTTTGTGAGAGGCTCTGCTGAATGTCTACTTGACACCAGGACGTAGTGGTTTTCTGGCCCATCACAAAGGAATCTTGAGAGTTGGGTCGTGTTGTTTTTAGAAATCCCACTTGGTTTCTAGTCGGTTCTGCTTGCTATTCTAAAAGCTCACAGACAGACTAGCTGAGGACACTCATTCCTCAACCCCCAGAAGTTTCTGCTATGACCTGTTCATGAGAACTGGAGATTGTCCATAGTGAGCTTAGAAACAGAAAAATACAGCTTCTTTCCTTTTGTCCTCCACCCACATGCTTGCTGGGCATCTAATCCCCAGCTCCAGCTTCAGCACTACCAGAGGCCTGGCCCCTAGGCTGGGGAGCCCAGTGTTTCCCAGGATTCAGTCAGGTCCTTGACCACTGATTTTCCCACAGGGGGCTGCTGCAAATGCCCAGGGAAGCTGGAACCAGACAATGACCACAGGGCTGTTCAATTCACCTTCTCCTAGAACTTTCAAATACCTAGAACCTTTACTACCCAGCTGAGTTTGTGCTTGCTACTCAGGTTTAAAAATAAATCATCTTTTGTAGTTACATGTAAATAATTGGTGGTAAAAGAAAATATTTGAGTGAGGAAAAAAATTACCCAGTTCATATTACCCCAAAAGAGTCATCATGAACAACTTCTGGTAACCATTTTAGTCGTGTCTCTTTGTATGTGTATATCTAGAGGAGTAGATGAAAAGGCACTTAGATAAATAGGGGAAATAATTTTTACCAAGATGGAATCATACTGTTCATGGCATTTTTACTAAAAATGTATTAAATTTAACTGGATTTTTTTTTTTTTTTTGCAGTACGCGGGCCTCTCATTCTTGTGGCCTCTCCCGTTGCGGAGCACAGGCTCTGGACGCGCAGGCTCAGCGGCCATGGCTCAGCGGCCATGGCTCATGGGCCCAGCCACTCCGCGGCATGTGGGATCTTCCTGGACTGGGACACGAACCTGTGTCCCCTGCGTCGGCAGGCGGACTCTCAACCACTGAGCCACCAGGGAAGCCCTAATTGGAATTTTTAATAGGACAATAAGAAACTCAAGGAATTGACACAGAATTTCTGAATATCAGACACATGTTCTTTTCACCACAAGAAGTATTAGTTTTTAAAATAACTGTTATTTTATTTTAAAATAACATTTCTCTTCAAAATGAAGAGAAAATGTCATAAATGTTAAGAGAGAAGAATAAGTTTTAAGCAAAACTTCAATTTGAGACACTATCTGGTGACTCTGTTATAAAAGATGAAGAAATTAGCACATCACTTTTCTCCTCTCTCCTCTCCCACAACATGTCATGGGTTAAAAGCATTGCTTTCGTATTGTCCAAAGTAATACCATTTACTTTCTGCTCTATAACTGTAATTTTTACTTAATCTTAACCTATGAACTGTGGGCTACTATGGAATGCTTGCTGCTAGTTGTTGGGTTTTTATCCACAGATTTTCTCTCTGAATTATTTTGATTCACTATTTGGTTGGCTACACTTATTGTCAAATGGTTTTTCTGAAGAGAGCTCCTTATATTACATGCGTGATGTGTGTCTACTGGTTGTTGTTGGTTTTTTTTGACCCAATGATGAACACCTATTTATTGTATGAAATACAAGTCTGAAATGTTAAGTAGATATTATAGATTCCAAGGAAATTACGTTTTGGATTCCCAAAATGTCCTGCCAGTTGCCTATTGGTTTTATACTTGAAGTTATGCATTTCTTTTCTCAGAATGCTATAGGCGTTATTTCCCTCTCTTTAAGGTTGAGCTTGGCTCAGGAAAATTCTGGGGCAGTTCCTCTTGGAGAGCTAATAGGCTGTACAAAGTTAACATGACCAAAGCTGAACTCCCCCAAACTATTCCTCCACCAGGGTTTCCCAGTATGATCAATAGAACCACTGTTCAGCATCACCCAGTTGTCCAGGCCAAGCCCTTGGAGTCATCCTTTCTCCTTTTTTTTTTTTTTTGGTACGCAGGCTTCTCACTTGTTGTGGCCTCTCCCGTTGCGGAGCACAGGCTCCGGACGCGCAGGCTCAGCGGCCATGGCTCACGGGCACAGCCGCTCCGCAGCATGCGGGATCTTCCCGGACCGGGGCACGAACCCGTGTCCCCTGCATCGGCAGGTGGACTCTCAACCACCAACTGTGCCACCAGGGAAGCCCCATCCATTCTCTTGTACTTCATTTTCAGTCCTTCAGCAAAAAAGGTGACTCTACCTTCAAAATATATCCATATGCTGACCGCTTATTTCTTCCACTGATTCCATCCCGCTATAAGTCACCACAAATCTCCCTTGCTCTATTGCAATTACCTCCTAACTGACTTCTTGCATCAATCCTACCTTGTCCTATCCAATCCCATCCCATCCTGTTCTGTCTTGTCCTGTCCTATCTTATCCTGTCCTACCCTATCTCACATTATCCTGTCCTACAGATAATTCACACAGTACCCAGTACCCAGTTATCCTTTTAAAATTAAATCATGTCACCCCTCCCCCGCATTCTCAGCCCTCTAATGGTCTTCCAACATGTTTAGAATATATCCTATAAGACCTTACAAGATCCTGCCCAGATGGCCTCTCTGATGTCATTCTTACCTGTTACTCTTTCATTCACTGTGTTCCAGCCACAATCTTCTTGCTATTCCTTGAATCATCATGTGTATCCCCACACTGGGATCTTTGCACTTGCTATTTTTCCTTTCTGTAATGCTTTACCCTCAGATATCCTTATGGCTTCTTCTTCATTTCCCTTAGATCTCTGTTCAAAAGTATCCGTATTAGAAATAATTCTCCTGATCACCTATATAAAACAAAATCCTTTACCATTCTTTTTTTTCCCCACATCCTGCCTTATTATTCTTCATAACGCATATCACTAACTGACATTATATGTTTTTATTGACTGACATTGTTTTTATTGTCTCCTCTTGCTAGGATGTAAGCTCCATGAGATCAGGGACTCTGTTTTAGTTATCACTTCATCTCTAGCATATGTAACAGTGCCTGGAACATTGTAGGTGCTCAATACATGTTGATTAAATTAATGAATTAACAAATCAGTATTGTTCCCATTATAACAAGTAACTTTTTCTCTTCCTAATGTTGCTGTGATTCTCTCTTTATCTTTGAATTTCAATAATTTTAGCAGAATGTTTTGGTATAGATTGTTCCTTATAGATTTTTACTTCTTGGAACACTATGTACCCTTTTTGATATGCAGCCTTCTCAAAAAAGTTTTCTTTTACTGTATCTTTGAATCCTTCACCTATTCAACTAGATCTGTTCCCTTCTCCACAAACAGCAATGTTGTTCACATTGGGTCTTCCTTTTCATTTGTATTTTAATGTTTTGTTCAATAATTTTATATCTTTATTCTTTCTCTCATTTTTTTGTAATTTCTTCTATCCTGTCTGCCATGTTGTTGACAGCATTTTAGTTATGTCTTCTAGTTTTGATTCTTCTAACGTGGCTTTTATACCTGTGATATTTTGATTTTTTTCTTTCATTTCTTTCCTGAGCTCTGTCAACTTACTTTTTTCTTTTATTACTCATAATCTCTTCTTTGTTTTAAAAAGCATTTTATTAGATTTAGTTTTAAAATATTACATACAGTAAAATTCATTCTTTGTGGTGTATAGTTCTATGGATTTTGGCAAATGCATCGAGTAGTACATCTACCACCATAATCAAGATACAGAATAGTTCCATCACCCCACATAATTCCCTTGTGTTGTCCTTTTGTAGTCAAATCCTCCCCCCTTGGAAACCACTGATCTATTCTCTAACCTCATAGTTTTGCCTTTTCCAGAAAAATCATATAAATAAAAGCTTATATTTTATAGCCTTTGGGTCTGGCTTCTTTCATTGAGCAAAATGCTTTTGAGGTCCATCCACGTCATTGTGTGTGTATAGTGCGTTACATTTTATTACTGAATAGTACTCTATTGTTTGGATGTACTTGTTTGTTTATTCCATAACTGGCTGAAGGACATTTGAGTTGTTCCCAATAATTATGAATAAATCTACTAGAAACATTCACATAGTAGTTCTTATGTGAACATAAGTTTTCATTTCTCGTAGGTACATATCTAGGAGTAGGGTTAGTAGGTTATATATTAAGTATATGTTTGGCTTTATAAGAAACTACTAAACTGATTTCCAAAGAGGCTGTAGCAATTTTCAGCCAGTCATGTATGAGAGTCCAGTTATTCCACATTTTTGCGAACACTTGTTATTGTCAGGATTTTTTATTTTAGCCATTCTAATAGGTATGTAGTAGTATCTACACATGGTAAAACCATGCATATTGTGGTTTTAATTTGCATTTCTTTAATGACTAGTGATGTTGAGCATCTTTTCATGTGCTTATTTTCCGTCCACACACCTTTTTTGGTGAAATATCTATTCAAATCTTTTGTGCATTTTGGGAGGGGATTGCGTTTTCTTACTGTTGAGTTTTAAGAGTTCTTTATATATACTGGATGCAAGTTAAAGAACAAAGTCAAATATGTAATTTGCAAATACTTTTTTTATTGGGATATAGTTGTTTTACAATGTTGTGCTAATATCTACTGTATAGCAAAGTGGAGTTTTCTGTGCTATACAGCACGTTCTCGTTGGTTATCTATTTTATACATATTAATGCATATATGTCAATACCAATCTCTCAATTCATCCCACCCCCCCTTTCCCCCCTTGGTGTTCATAGGTTTGTTCTCTACATCTGTGTCTCTATTTCTGCTTTGCAAGTAAGTTCATCTGTACCATTTTTCTAGATTCCACATATATGTGTTAATATACGATATTTGTTTTTCTCTTTCTGACTTACTTCACTCTGTACTACAGTCTCTAGGTCCATCCATGTCTCTACAAATGACCCAATTTTGTTCCTTTTTATGGCTGAGTGATATTCCATTGTATATATGTACCACATCTTCTTTATCCCTTCATCTGTCAATAGGCATTTAGGTTGCTTGCATGACCTGTCTATTGTAAATAGTGCTGCAATGAACATTGGGGTGCATGTGTCTTTTTGAATTATGGTTTTCTCTAGGTATATACCCAGTCGTGGGATTGCTGGGTGATATGGTAATTCTATTTTTAGCTTTTTAAGGAAGCTCCATACTGTTCTCCATAGTGGCTGTATCAATTTACATTCCCACCAACAGTACAAGAGGGTTCCCTTTTCTCCACACCCTCTCCAGAATTTATTGTTTGTAGATTTTTTGATGATGGCCATTCTGACCGGTGTGAGGTGATACCTCATTGTAGTTTTGATTTGCATTTCTCTAATAATTAGTGATGTTGAGCATCTTTTCATGTGCCTCTTGGCCATCTGTATGTCTTCTTTGGAGAAATGTCTATTTAGGTCTTCTGCCAGCAAATACTTTCTTCACTGTGTGGTTTGTCTTTTCATTCTGTTAATAGTCTCCCTCACAGAGCAAAAGTCTCTTTTGATAAAGTTTAATTTGTCATTAAAAAAATAGATTATGGTTTTGGTACAATCTCTGAGAACTTTTTGCCTAACCCAAGATCATAAAGATTTTTCTTCCCAGCTTTTTCCTAGAAGTTTTATAATTTTATGTTTTACCTTCAGGGCTATGATACATGTTGAATTATTTTTGCATATGGTGTGAGTGTGCATGAGTGTTCTGTGGTCATTTGCCTGGGACTGGGATATCAGGCCCTTTCCAGGGAGATGGGGCTTTTCCTGGGGGTCTGAAGACAGACAGAAAGAAGAAACCAGGTTTCCATGCCAAGCGTTCTGAGGAGTGAGAGTGACCATAAACCTCTCACTTTTGGATATGATATTTTGAACTGGGACATTGTCTCCAGAAAGCCTAGGGGAAGAGTGTGCTTAAAATGGGCAGGAGAAGAGGACTCAAGGAGGTGTTCATCTGGGAAAGCTGCTGTGGGTAAGGGATCTGATGGGGAGGAAGACCTGGGCTTTTAGAGGGATAACATTTTAAAAACAATCCCCCAAATTGTAGTGTCTATCTTGTATTGAATAGTTACTCCGTGCCAGGAAATTTATATACAGACTTTCTAATTTTTATAGCCACCTGGCAAGGAGGGAGTTATTCTCATAATACAGGTGAGGGAACCAAAGTTCAGAGAAGTTAAGCTGTCTGATCAGGGCCACACAGCTACTGAGTGAGAGGACTGGATTTCAAGTCCACACTGGACACTGAAGCTGTTGCTCTATCTACTCCAAAAAGCTATCTCCTGTGACTCAGGGCTTAGGGCACAGTGGAGAGAGGTAGATGAAGGGCAAGGAGGGAGGAAGCCTGAAGGCTGGTCAAGGGTAGATTCCCATGAAGCCAAAGAAAAATTGACTCTTGGACTGTGGCTGAGAGAATCCATGAAGTTGTTCTCCCTATGATGTTTTTCTGAAACAGAGTTTATAACTTGTCACCCATGGAGGAAGTGGAGGCTGAGGACTGGACAAAATGACCCTGGTGGTCACTGAGGAAACTCACTGACATGGCCCTGATGGCATCTGTGCCTGCTGTCCTGGATGCTTCCTCAAAGCTTGGCTTGGCATTTTTAGGCCAGTCCCAGCCTGGGAAGCGTCTGGATGACCAGGTGACAAAAAAACAAGTTCCTGCCTGCCAGATGGGTACCTATGCCTCCCCTTGGCATCCTAGGTGGGGCACAGCCAGTAGAGACTGTGACCCATCATTGGCTGTCACTGTGAGGGATACCTAGGGGGCCTGGCAGGGATCAGGAGGTGTCCACCCTGGAAGAGTGGGGCCTAGGGTCTGGGAGAGGTGGTCCTGGAAAAGGACAGCAATTCTTGACCATTCTCTTGTTCTGTGTAAAGGTTTTCTTCCCTCTGCCAAACATGGGGACTTTTTGGCCTAGGTCACTGAGCTATTCCTGGAAGGTGGGCAGTATGCCAGTGTTCCAGGCGGGCCCTGTTCTCACTCTGTAAACAAACACAGTGGAGCCACTGCCCAGCACCCCCAGGGACCAGCAGCCCAGTGTGCTCCCAAGCCATGCTCCCAGAGAGCTGAGGGCCAGAGAGGCAGAGACCTGGAGTCCACCCATGGCCAACTCTTGGTGGCCCCAGATGGAGGTTCCACCACCCTTCTTTAGTCCCTTGTTAGCCCCTCACTGATGGCAATGGTCAAGGCAACCCCAGATGCAGCCTTGAGACCTGGTCTCTGGCTCTTGAACCTGGACGTGAGGATCTGTGTGGGCTTGGCCAGCCCAGGCCTGACAGGAGGGGCAGGTGGACAGCCCAAGAGGAATTGAAGCCATCTCGAAGAGAGTGGGTCTCTCTTTAGCCCATAAAGACAAAAGCCAAGAGAGGGTGAGAGTTGAGGCAACACATTCTGGAAGAGTCTGAGTAGCATGAACACGACTTTCCCCTCCTAATCTAGAACACCGGGATGAGAAGCAGCCGTGCTGAGGTGAGGGCCAATCCCAGCTCACCCTTACTGGTCAGGCAGTGCTCTGAACCTCAGTTTCCTCAGCTGTAAAGGGTCAAGTTTTTTGGGAGGAGTAATTGACATAGGTGAAGTGCTTAGCATAGCTTCTGGCACATGGTAAGAAGTGCTCATCAATTAGGAGCAATCATCCTCTTCTTTTTTATTTCTTTTTGCCTTTTTTTTTTTGCTAGTAATTACAATTTTTATTTTAGACATGAATTTGCTTCACCTTTCTGATTTTTTTTTTGAATAAAGCCTTTTCTATTCATTACTACTCATGGGCAGAAACTTGCCAACAGAGGAAACAGTAAAAAGCAGGTATAGAGCATAAAATATATTAAAACCCCAGATACCATTTGCAGCATGAAATCAGTTCCAATGAATGTGCCTGAATGTGCCTAAGGAACTCATTCCTTGGGCCTAGGAATGGGATTTTGGGCGGTGCAGGACACGCATCAGGATGGCTGTCTACCTAGAGGTGTCAGGATGGCAAACTAAACTAGAGGCTGTAGAGCATAGTGGTTAACAACTTGTCTCGTGGTGAACACCAGTCTTAAGGACTGACTCACTGGTCCAAATCATTACTAGCTGTGTGACCTTGGGCAAGCCCTGGAACATCTGTGTGACTCAGTTTTCACATCCGTAAATGGGGGGGGACCAATGACCCGCCTCATAGTGCTGAATGAATTAAATGAGTTATGTGTAAAGAAAGCACATAGAGTACCAAGTGGTAAGTGCTGGCTGACATTTTCCCCTTGAATATTTGTCTAGCTCATTCTTTTTTTTTTTTTTTGCGGTACGCGGGCCTCTCACTGTTGTGGCCTCTCCCGTTGCGGGAGAACAGGCTCCGGACGCGCAGGCTCAGCGGCCATGGCTCACGGGCCCAGCCGCTCCGCGGCATGTGGGATCTTCCCGGACCGGGGCACGAACCCGTGTCCCCTGCATCGGCAGGCGGACTCTCAACCACTGCGCCACCAGGGAAGCCCCTTGTCTAGCTCATTTTGAGGATGCAGCAGTCCGTAGCTAAAGACCAGATCTCTCATGTGCTGGGACTTTTAACATTGCTGCATCATCATTGTCGTCATCATCACCGTCACCGTTATCACCATCACATCATTGTCAGATACTCTTATTAGTGCCTTTGGAGTCACAGTACTTAAATTTGATACAACCTCCAACATATGGTTATTATGCGACCTTGATGAAGTTACCAGACCGGGACGAGACTGTTTCCTAATCTCTAAAATAAGGATAATAATAATAATAATAATACTTTTCAGAAAATTGTTGGGGTAATTAAACAACTTAATATAAGAGCATCTGGCACAAGGTAGGCTCCAAAACATTTAATTGGAATGGAGACACCCTCGTAAGGCTTAAGAAGGTCAGTTTTGGACACTCCCCTCCAAGAAGTACAACTTTCTGTGGCAGGAGTCCCCTCATGGGATTTATTACCTTAGGAGATGATACAGATTAGTAACTGAGACAGGAGTATTTCAGATGCAAGTGAGGAAATCCAACCCAATCAGCTTAAGAAAACAGGGAAGCCTAGGGGGTTCAGCTGGACTTCAGGCATGTATGGATCCAGGCATTTCAACAATGGCATCAGTATACTGTCTCTCCATCTCGGGCCCTCTTTCCCATTGTGTGACTTTTTTCTCAGGCAGGCTTGCTCCTCCTGGTGGCAGAGCTAGCCACTGCCATCATCCCACAACTTGCTTCAGAGAAAAGAGCAATAATGCCTCTTCCTGAGCAAGTATCACATTCCTCAAAAGGGCTGTTTGCATCACATGACCACCCATGGACCACTGACCAGATTGGGTTTGGGCCACATGCCCAGCTCTGTGGCAAGGCCTGAGGGTCCTCTGATTGACAGTCCCCACTGGAATCCATGGAGGTGGGGGGACCGTTCCCATAAAGCAAAGAAGTGTGCAGTTATCAGAAGAAGGGAGAAAGCTCACTGGGCAGGCAGATGCAATCACTGTCGATTAGAGTTAAATATCTGCTCTAGGTAAATCCCTGGATGACCTAATGCACCATTTTAATGGGCTGTTAAGGAGAGTGGGATGCTTACAAGATTTCGTTTTATGGGTCCCTTGGTGCCCTGGCAGGGAAGGATTCGCGGCTCGATACCTACTGGGCTATTTTGTCCTTGGCACACAGCTGATCCTCAGCTTGCCCCAGACCACACCCACACTCTCACCCCTGCCTTCAAGGCAACCTCGGAGGACAGACTGCTCCCCTGGAGTGGAGGTGGTCCAGGAGGCATCATGAGGGTCTGCAGGCTGCAAATTCATACGTAGATGGATGCCAGGAGGCGGGTGGAGTGAAATACAGATGGCCCTGAAGAGAACCCTGGACTTGGACTCAAAGCCAAGGCGTGACCTTGGGCACACCGCTGCCTTGGGCATCCTCCTCTCTGCCAAATGAGGGGCTGGGCCAGATGATCTCTGATGTCTCTCCCAGTGCTGACATTCTGGGAGTCTATGAATGTTATTAAATTCATGAATCGGCTTCTTTGCCTGGAAGAAGTCAGCTTAAAATACATGCACGTTGCACTAAGTATAGTTGTTCCCGTGCTGAGGAGGAAGCCTGGCATATTTACGTAGTTTGAAATTGGCCGCTGCATGCAAGGCGGGGTGGGGAGGGGGGGGTGGGTGGAGGGAGGAGTAACAGGTTCGGAGGCCCCCGGCAGCAGCCACCTCTTAATGTAAGTGGGTTCTGGACAGTTCCCAGCCTGGAGTCCCAGGGCCTGTTGTTAGCAGGGAGGCGGAAGGGAGCTGCTCTGTGCTGGATTTGGGATGTGCCAGGATCCGTTGTGGATTCTCCTTCTCTCTGATCTTATTTAGTCCTGACAGCAGTCCTTGAAAGCAAGTATGACTGTGCCCATTTAACCAATGAGAAAACCAAGGCCTATAGCTTGCCCAAGGTCACACAGCAAGTAAACACTGAGGTTAGAACCGAGGTCTGGCTGACACCAGAATCCATACTCTCCCTACCACACTGGGCCAGCAGAGCCTCCTCTACACATGCCCAACTCAGCCAGACTCACTGCACTTGAGCCAGTGCTGAGAGTCTTCATTCATTCATTCATTCATTCGACCAGCATGTGTGAGCATCTGGTGTGGGCCAGGATCCGTTCCAGGGACTCTGCAGTAAACAAGTCAGACATCATCTTGGACCTCCTGGAGCTTACATTCTAGTGGGAGAGTCAGAAAGTAAATAGGGGGATAAATAAATGAAACAAATTGCCAATTGTCAAAAATGCTCAGAAGAAAAGAAACAGAGTGCAGACACCAAGAATACAAGGAGCGTGGCTTAGATGGGGGCTGTTTAGAAAAGACCTGCCTGAGACAACACCATCTAAGCAGAGAACCAAAGGATGCCAGTGATGAAGGTTGAGCCGGCAGCTCCGGTCCCAGTCTCAGCACTGGTTAGCTGTGTCGCTCTGAGCAAGTCACTTACTCTCTCTGAGCTTCAGTCTCCTCATCTGTGAAAAGGAGGTAATGATATCTCCCTCGAGAAGATGGCTGTGAGGATTGTAAACAGTGTATATAAAGCACCCAGTGCAATGCCTGGCATGTAAAAGACACCCCACTTTACTTTCTGATCAGGCTGGGGGCCTGCATTACTCTTGGCAGCGAGGCTGCTTGACTGAATCCCTCTAACCCCAAAGACCAGCAAGCCTGGTAGGCAGATGTAGGTACTCAGATCAGGGTTCCGGTTCCAGTCCTGGCTCTGTGATGTGACTCTCGGCGGCCTTGGCAGGTCAGGGAACACATGAGGTCTTGGTGAGTCCCCTTCCTGCCTTCAGGATAGGTGTGACACAGCAGGTGTAAAAGTGCTTTGAGTATCTCTGCTTCAGTCCAGCTCTCCATCCAAACAGCTGCATGACCTCTGCAAGTTTCTTTGTCTCTGGGCCCCAGTATTCTCATCTGTCAAAGGGGAATAGCAATACCCACCTGGCCACCAGTGCCACCAGTGTGAGGCACAGAGAGATGTAGAATGTGAGAGCTCTCCAAGCCCCATGCACAGGGTTGGGAACAGAAGGTTGCCATGCTCGGCTGGGGTCTCACTTGAGCCCACGTCCCTCCAGCCGCAGGGGAAAGATGGACTAGAGACTCTTGAGAGAAGACACACCATGGACTAAAACTGGGGCTATTCTTGAGGTGAGGCAGGGACTGAGTCTCAGGAGCTAGTTCTCCAGTGGTGTGTGAGATGGGGCAAGTGACCGGTTGAGGTCAGTGTCCTGTGTCATCCACCCCAAAGGAAAACTGGACTTGGGTGTGTGCCTGGCTCTGTACAACTGGAAGGAACGGAGGCCAACTAGCCATCTCAGGGCACCTGCTGTGCACCAGGGAACCCTCACACCACATGTCACAGAGAAGATGGCTCTGTTTCAGAGAGGTTAAGTAACCTGCCCGGAATCACACAGCTCATAAATGAACTTGAACCTAGTTCTGTCTGATTCCCAAAGGCAGATCCTGTTTTATGGGGCCTGACGCTTATTCAATTTGGGGAGTTGGTGGTAGAGGAGAGACTCCTGAAAATAAACGTTTTCTAAAACGTCACATTCGGTAGGAAAGTGAATATTTGTCTAGAATGAAAAGAAAAGAAGGGCACACAAGTGAGGGCCCTTGAAGATTCTCTGTATTCTCTCCACTGAAAACATCACGACTCTACTGTTTCATATAGAAATCCCTAAGCATCAACGCCCTGGACCTGTAGGAAATCACCTCGTCTAAGCTCTTCATTTTCCTGGAGAAGGAACTGAGGCTTGTGAGGTGGAACTAACTGGCTTTCACACCTGAAACCCCTGCCACAGAAGTGGAGAAAACACCGCTCACAGAATCAGACAGATCTGGGTCCGAGGGTCCACGCAGCATTCTCTAGCTGGTGAGCCTCTTTGACCCTCAGTTTCTCCAACTGTTAGAAGAGGACAAAAATACCTACCTTGTCGGTATTGAACTTCAGTTTCAAATGAAATGCTGCATTTGAAAGAGTAGTATAAAGAGGTAAAGGACAGAAGGGCACATTATAACTGCATCTTAAGGGTGTCCTGGAGACAGGAGCACCATGACCACTGTCTGGTGAGGTTGGCTCACCACTGCCCCGCTCGTTCCACCATCAAGTTGAGTGGAGACCCTGGGCAGGGGGGGCGGGGAAGGGAGAAGAAAGGAATGTTGGAGGAAATTGCTGGAGGAGAAGCACTTCACTCTGGGAAATGCCTCAGCTCCATGAGGTCTTGGATCTAGGGAGAGGCCTATGTTCGGGGGAGGAAGGTCACATGGCTCTGTTGGTAAATGATGGATCGTGGAGCCAGCACTGGACTGGAGTCAGGCACCCTGGGCCCTTGGTTTCATCAGCCACTTACTATGAGTCCTGTCCCATTTCTGGGCCTTAGTCTTCCATCTGAATAATGAATGAGATGACCTCTAAGGTCTTTCCCTGCCCCTGATGTTCTATTTCTTCATAGCTGAGCCAGCACACCTAACCCCCAAGAGTAGTTTTACAACTGGGCAGAAACAAGAGATGTGTTATTCTTGGGATGGGGGGGATCCCGGAGGGAGGCAGCTGTGGGCCTGATGTGAAGGCTTTGGCTGGACATTCTCAATGTATATCCATCCCTGGGAGAGCCCTATGGGCTGTGTGTGGCCTTATTTTAGAGACGTGGAAATACACCTCTGTCCCTATAGGCCCATTTGGAGAATAGCGGAGGAGGATCTCAGGGAGAAACTGAAGGCAGGTACCTCATCATACAGATTGGAGCTGTCGGTCCCTTCCGGATTCTTGCAGGAAGAGCTGGGCAGTTGTGACCCTACTCGTGCCCCTGAGCAGTGAGTTCCAGGTATCCTGGGGCTGAGCCTAGGAGCCCAGGAATGCAGCCTTCTACCCATAGTGTTTCCCAGGTAAGGGGCACCTGCTTGAGTTTCTAGATCAGCACTCAGGGCTCCCACCCTGCAGCTGGGTCAGCTCCCAAGGAGTCTGCTCCACAACTCATGGTCCTTCTCCTTTTCCAGGAGCCCTAGCTGTTCAAGTTCTAGCAGTGTCTGTGCCCTAAATCCCATGGCCTAGGGCTGGCCTTGACCAGACTCTTCTCAGACTTCAGGTGGCCAGTGGCAGGGCCAGCCAGGTCTGCTGGATGGGACCCAGGGCGTGGTGTATGAGGCTAATGCCCTCTGACAAGCCCAGGAGCTGTCCCCCAGGGGCACTCCTGTTGGCAAGGCTGGTTGGATTGATCTCATAATTAAATCAGGGCCAAGCATGGCTGACCATCTGGGCTCTGACCCCACTTGGGCTCCGGCCCTTGGCTCCCAGGACGGGCCAGGGTTTGCCTCTGAGAAGGCAGAAGGTTTATGGTTGGGGTGAGGGTGGGACAGTGTGGGCTCTCATGAGAGGGATTATCTTGATTCCGTCTGTGGCTAAGAAAGGTCCCCTCAACAGTGCTCACTGGCCAACAGTTAGGACTGTGGGGAGGCTTGAAGGTGAGAATCCTTAGATGAACACCTTGGGTAAGTGAACTTTTGATCAGCTCATACAGATTTCTTCATCACCGGAAATGGCAGCTGCATTATACCAGATGCTCAGGCCAAAAGCTTGGAGTCATCCTAGACACCTTTGTTTTCTTACACTGCACATTCTGTCCAGCAGCAAATCCTACTGGCTCCATCCTCATACAGAGCATATATAGGCTGGATACCGAGCTGGGCTCCAGAATCCAGCTACTTCTTACCAACTCGTCTGCTGCCACCACCATCCATGCTGCCATGCTCTCTTGCCTGCATTATTGCAGTAGCCTTCTAACTGGTTCCCCTGTCTCCATCCTGGCCTGCTACAGTCTATTCTAAACACAGCAGCTGGTGTGATTCCAGAAAAAATGTCCAGTCAATTCTCTCCTCCACTGAAAGCCTCCCATGGCTTCTCACCTTACCCAGGGTAAAATCCAGAGTCCTTTCCATCCCTGCAAGGCCCTACACGATCCGCAAGCCCCTCACTCCTCTCCATTCCCAACCTTCCTGCCTTCATTTGCTACTGCCTTCCCCCTTGCCCATTCTGCTCCAACAACTCTGGCCTCAAAGGCACACCCTCTCCTGTTGGGAACACCCTGGCCTTGCTGCTCCCTGAGCCTGGAATGCTTTTCCCACATCAATCTGCCTGGCTACCTCTCTGGCTTCCTCAAGGTCTTTACTTAGATCCCACCTTAACCAAGAGATCCTCCCTGCCCACTCTGTATAAAAGAGCCCCCCTACTGTCACTCTTTATCTCCTCAACCCCCATGAGGGCAGGAGCTCTGACTGTTTTGCTTCCTGATGTACGTTCCCTGACTAGCAAGGAAGGGGGTACAATCTCTGCATTCCTCATAAAATCAAGTGAGGTGTTGGAACAGGATAGGGGCTTAATTCATGCTGCCTGAATTTGTGTGCCTCTCACTTACCCAATGCTATGGCTCTTGACTTCTTTCAAAGAAGAATGTGGTGCAGTTGGCTTGACTGACAGTTGGCATTCCAGTTACCAATTTGCTGTGTATCCTTTAGCAAGATGCTGTCTCTCTCTGGGCCTCAATCTTCTCGTTGATAAAATGAAGCAGTTGGCCTAGTTGACCCCTGAGACCCTTTCCCAATCTGACAATCCAGGATTCTATGGATCTCAGCCTCCCACCTCTCACCTCACTCTTGGGAGGTAGTTGTGACAGATGATGTAAGCTCTTTTTTTGTTTCCAGGTGAGCAAATTACCAACCTTTGAGTGCCTTGGTTTCCTCCTCCGTAAACTGGGGATAATCATGCCTGCCCAGCTGGCTAGCACACAGATGTACTGTGAGGCTTAAAGGATGAGAAATTGCTTTGGAGTCTGGGTCATAAATAAGAGGAAGACTTAGCAGCGTGGATTTTGGAGCCAGATGGTTTGTGCTCCAGTCCTGGCGCTGCACGTTATGTAAGCCTCCCTATGCCTCAGTTCCCTTGTGTGTAAAACGGGATAATTAGTGTCTACCACATACAGTAGTCGTAAGGATTAAATTAGTGAGTATATGTAAAGTGCTTAGAACAGAGCCTGGCACAGAGCAGTGCCATATAAGCATTTGCTTTTATTTTTTTTAATTAATTAATTTATTTTTGCTGTACGCGGGCCTCTCACTGTTGTGGCCTCTCCCGTTGCGGAGCACAGGCTCTGGACGCGCAGGCTCAGCGGCCATGGCTCACGGGCCCAGCCGCTCCGCGGCATGTGGGATCCTCCCGGACCGGGGCACGAACCTGTGTCCCCTGCATCGGCAGGTGGACTCTCAACCACTGCGCCACCAGGGAAGCCCCATTTGCTTTTATTATTCACTCATGGAATCATTCATTCATTCTGCGATCATTTATCAAGAGCCTATTCATGTGCTATCAGTGCTTCAGGGTTCATGTCCTCCCCTTCCCTGACTTTTTCTTCCATCTTTTCCTTCTGAAGGGAGGAGCGGTCTTACCACGTGAGATTTTTGACATGAGGATGGCATCTTATTTACCTCTGGTCCCCAGAACCTAGCACAGTGCCAGGCTCACACAGGTGCTCTGCAAATGATTACTGAGTGAACCAATGAGCTGCAGGATAGCCCAGCACTCGGCAGCATTCGTTAAATGCTGATTACCTGTCAGGGTCCCTGAAAGGTGCTTTTTATATAAGGCCCTTATCCCCACAACAACTCCACAAGGTGGGCAGTTTCACCCCACTTTATAGATGAGGAAGTTGGGATTCAGCGAGCTCAAGAACCAGAGCTGGGATTCCAACGCAGACCTGCCGGCCCAGAGCTGGGGCTCCTGGCCTCATGGGGCACTTCCTGCCCCAGAACGGAAGTGCCAGGCAAATTCCAATACACACTTCATCCTCCTGGCTGCCCCATGAAGAGCATTTACCCCCGACCCCACCTGGCTTTACAAATGAGGAGACTAGGTCAGGACACCAGAGGGAGGAAGACTAGTGGTGAAGGTAATCTCTTCACCCACTTCTTGGATCCTGAAAACGCAAATTGAAGAGTGAGGGTGCAGAGAGAGTGCAGAACTCCCCCAGGCTTCCTCCCTTTCTCTCTCTCAGGAGCTGGAGCCCAAAGGAAGAAAGCTTTTTCAGGAAATTTTAATATAGCGATTGCTCATTCACACCGTGCAGCCATGTGAATCCCATTGACAAAAATACCCAAGGAGGGTGATCCAATTCCAATGCACCTCGTAATCCCCAGACTTCCTGACTTTTCCCCAAGATGCCTCATCCCTACATTTTCCTGGAGGCTCTCAGAGATCAAGAGGGTTCAAGGACAGAGTTGGGGTCCTTGGTGATTTTTGCTGCAATGTCGTTGTGAGACCCAGCTGAAGTTGACCTCACCTGGGCGCCTGTGGTATCTTGTCAAGGGCACTAGACTTGGCTTTGATGCTTCCAGCTGTCTTGGATCTGAGTCCTAGAGTTGCCTCTCATTAGCTGTGTGGGTTTGGGCAGTTACTTTGCCTCTCTGAGCCTCATTTGAAAATTGAGATAGTGACAATGATCTCACAGAGTTGATGCCAGGACTAAATGAGTTGAGACAGGCAAACTGCCCAGCACAATGCCTGCATGTGCTCACATCTTGGTTGATTTGAATCATTTATTCAGTCAGCCTAATTACCCACTTTGCACGAGGAGCCCTTCTTTTATATGATTCAATAGCTTTAGATAATATAGGCTACAAAGGTTAAGGCCTGAAGGAGGTAAGGCTAAGAACGATACAGCAGGTCCTTGGACCTTGTGATGGTTTGCCTGACTATGCGTGAGTAAGTGCATGTGCTTCCTCACATGTCTATTTCCCCCCAGGCGGTTCTGTCCCCATGTCACCCTTTGAGAGTTCCTCCATTCAGGCACAGCCACCATCTCAAGCATCTTGGCCAGGAAGGAGAACTAGGAAGAGATAGAGAAGGGGTGGCGGGGGGGATGGCAGAGTGCGGCTAAGGGGTCTGGCCCCAGCTCGAGTAAGGGTGCTGGGCATGCCAAGGCCTGGATGGATGGTGCCTGTTGCCTGCTGCCTTGGCTACTTAGATAATCTGGGGCTGAAATGGGGAGTGAGACTGTTATTCCTGGGGTTGGTGCCTTTCCCCATCCCACAGACCCCTGATGTCATGTCTCAGGGCTCAGTTTGACAGGGCTTAGAGAGAAGATTGAGGCCATTCCCATCCTTGCTCACCCAGGCTGGGTGGGCTATTTTGATCGTATCAAGGCTCCTTAAGGCAGATGAGGGTTTTTTGTTTGGCTTCTTGTAAGACTCATCTATGTGCCCTCAACCACATGAGGAAGAAGATGGTGGTGGTGGAAGGACTAACATCTATCGTTAGTCATATGTCTTACGCGTATGCGCTTTGCACTCACAAAGGCTCTGCCGCTTATCAGCTGTGTGACCTTGGGCTAGTTATGTAACCTCTCTGAGGTTTGGTTTCCTGATCTGTAAAATATAGATAATTACTCACCTAACAGGACTGTCGTGAGAACTAAGTGACATAATGCATGTGAAGCATTTAGCAGAGTATCTGGCACAAAGTAAGCCCTTGACACATACAGCATAATTTATATATATACATATATACACACATAAACTTTTTTGAAAAAAAATTCATGACAACTCTGTGAGGTATGCATTTTAACCTCAACCTGAGACAGAAAAAAAAGTTTAGAAATGTAACCTCCCTTGTCAAGGTCACATAGATAATATAGTCTACTATGCACTAGAGCCACGAATGGAGCCCAACCCTGACTCCAACGCCCAGCATTTCCCAAAACACCAAGATCTTCTCAACCTCAGAATTTGGGAAGCCTATAGGAACCCTTTAGACACTAGTCCCTCGGGATATGGGAAGGGTTTGGCCCTGGGGCTGGTATGGGTTTGGGCAGGCTTTGTTTGGAGGGCATCCTCTCTGGGACCTGTGGGAGTGTGTGCTGGGGACAGGGCATTAGGAGATGTGTGGCATCTTCACTGTGGACCATTTGAGTCAGATGACTCAGACCACCTAAAGGCCAGTCTGACCCAGAAGTAGGATTAGAGGTCCCTTATAAGCCCAGAGAGATACAGGAGAAAGGGGGTCCTAGGATATAGCCATATCTTTGCTGTCCCAATGGCCCGGATATCTCGGCCACCATGGTGACTATGTGATACAGATATTCATTCCTTCAATGAATATTCATTGTGCCTGGCACTATGTCACATGCTGGGGATTGAGAGATTGCAAGACACTTGAAGATGCCTGCTTTAGACGTAGAGAATGGACTTGGGGACACGGGGAGGAGGAAGGGTAAGCTGGGATGAAGTGAGAGAGTGGTATGGACTTATATACACTACCAAATGTAAAATACATAGCTAGTGGGAAGCAGCTGCATAGCACAGGGAGATCAGCTCTGTGCTTTGTGACCACCTAGAGGGGTGGGATAGGGAGGGTGGGAGGAAGACGCAAGAGGGAGGAGATATGGGGATATATATATATATGTATAGCTGATTCACTTTGTTATAAAGCAGAAACTAACACACCATTGTAAAGCAATTATACTCCAATAAAGATGTTAAAAAAAAGATGCCTGCTGTAGGCTGGGAGAGAGAAGGCACCACACGCCACTGGAACAGAGTGGCTGTGGTTTTACTTCTCACACGGTTGTTGGTGGCTCCCCAGATGAGAGTGAAAAGAGTGTAACTCTTCCATCAGATCAGACCTCAGGAAGGGCAGATTTTCCTGGGTACAGGAATCCCTGCAGATGGGAGATTTTCCTCCTAACTTCACGATAAACCATTAAGCGTGGAGCCCTGGAAGAGATGTTCAGGTTGGAAGAGCCTTCATTTCTCTGGGTAAGCCAATGATTTGTGGGTGTATTTACTGCCCTGAGTGAGGGGTGAGTCTAAGTGAAAAGAAGGGGGAGGATAATCAGAGCTGAGAAATCAGATTCAAAAATGCCCCAGTCCTTGGATCAAAGAGATACAGGCTAGCCTTGTTTACATATCATTTCAATAGCACTAATTTCACATCAAAATATGTGGTCCTTTCCTTACTGCTGTGCTAAACCCGCCTGGGGAAACTTCAGGTCTGGATCCCGAGGCCTGAGGCCCAGGCACAGCTGCTGCACAGGGGACAGACTAATGGAAAGAGATGTCCCAGGAGCCGGTCTGGCTCTGAGTCAGCCACTAACTCACTGCAGGTGAACTTCTGTCTTGCCCTAGAAGACCCACAAGGGCAGAGGATCCTAAGCACCAAGTGCAAATATATTTTTTAAATAAATGAATTTTTTGAATAAGTGAAAATGACTCTGGGAAAATCACTTTTCCTTCCTGGACATTGGGGAGAAGGTGAGGGGTCTAAGTTTGACTTATCGTTCTAAGTTTGGGGGCCTTGGACAGCTGGGGCACTCTCCATGGAAAGATGACCATACCACAGTGCAGTTTGCAGTATGCAGTTTCAGGAGTTTTCTAGAGCCTTTGACGTCAATTCTTTTTTTTTTTTTTTTTTTTTTTTTTTCTGTACGCGGGCCTCTCACTGTTGTGGCCTCTCCCGTTGCGGAGCACAGGCTCCAGACGCGCAGGCTCAGCAGCCATGGCTCACGGGCCCAGCTGCTCCGCGGCATGTGGGATCCTCCCGGACCGGGGCACGAACCCGTGTCCCCTGCATCGGCAGGCGGACTCTCAACCACTGCCCCACCAGGGAAGCCTCTGACGTCAATTCTTGTACCTCTTAGCCCAGATGAGGAACCCCTGGACCCGAAGAGGTTGAAACTCCTTTAACTTTTACATCTTAGTTTTCTTAGAATCCTGGCCCATTTGGAGCTTTCCAGAGGGGGAATCCAAGAGAGGGGAGGCATTTGCTATCGTTATTGGGCTCCCAATAAGTGCCAGGCACACTCGTTTAATCTTCAGAAGATAAGGTAGGCATCAGGATTCCTTTATAGAGGTGAGGAGCTGAGGCTCGGGAAGTGACGTAGTATGCCTGGGTCTCAGAGCTGGTGAGCGATAGAGCTGGGATTCAAACCCAAGCCTTTGGCTCTAGAGCTCCTCTCTCGGGGCCTAATTTAACTTCTCAGTTGTTCTAACGCTGCTTTGCTCCTCCAGTCCACCACACTGGCCCCAGGACTACGCGGGCTGTACCCCCTCACACCCCCGCCCCGCCGAGAACCTCTCTTCATTGGGAGGAACCAGCTGGGCAAAGCCCGGGGTCCCAGGCTTTGTGGTGGGGAGTACACAGGGCAGGTGCCACAGGCCTGGCAGGGAAGGGCCCAGTGTGCTCAAGAGGCAGGGGTGGTCTACACTTGAACTAAATGAGCCCCCCGTCCCAAGGCAGAGAGAAGAATGGGAACCTGGATGTTGTAGCTTCCACACATCCCCGCTCCCCTTCACTTTCCCCTTGATGTATTTACCTAACAAAATCTAAACACTCGGGGATGGACAAAACCCTTCCCAGCTGCCAGCTCTCAGCTCCTTGGAGGCGGGAGCTCTCTGTCCAGCAGGAGGGACTGACCCCGCGTCCCATTTCCTTGGGGCAAGGAGCCCCGCCCCCCCACCTCTAGTCTGCTTGGGGCTGGTCTGCAGACATCTAGAGCTCTTTGGGGCACTTCACACTCCCGCTCTATGCTGGACGAAATGCCCCCTGGGCAAGGGTGCCAGCAGCAGCCGTTGTCCCAAATGGTTCTCCTTCCTTCATCACCACCTCCCTTGTCACCTCAGTACCTGCTACGCTGAACAAAGCTTTCCGAAGCTGAGATCGGGAGGGAGCTGGAGGGCCAGCTGCTTCAGCTGGCCAGTTTCCCAGGGGCAGAGTGTGGCAGACTGGAAGGGGTGTAACTGGAGATCATTAATGAGAGACTTGGTGGGGGGGGGTGTAATGTGCTTGCTGGTGGCTGCTGAGGGCAAGGACCTGTCCCACCCACACCGTGGCCACTTTTGAGCCATCTGAATGCTGGGGAGTCCAGCTATGGACCAGGATAACCCTCAGAGGAAATGCCTCAGCAGTGTGTGGGTGTGTGAATATCAGAATCTTCTCCAAGGAGGCGCCACTGCATGGCTGGAGAACCAGGCCCCTCCTCCTTGGGAGGCACTGGCTCGAATGGGCAGAAATCGGGGTGGGTTTGAGGAAAGGACCTGCAAAGGGGGCGGGTGCGGCTGGAGTTCAGTGACTCCCAGGGGTCTGACCGCCTTTGGTTTTCAAACCGGGTCCCCCTGCCCCACACATCCCCTGCTCCACAAAAGGCACAAGAAGCACACGTACAATGGGGGAGGAATCTGAAACCCGCCCCTACCCTCCCATCCACACCCTCCGCTTCACGTGCGCTGAGCTCTCAGGATGAGCAGGTGGGCACACGGCCTGGGTGGTCCCTGACGCATCCAGGAGAGCCCTCTCCTGCTCTGCTCCGGCCTCCGGATGGGCCCTCATGGCAGCAGAGCCTGGCCTGAGAGCGAGGCAAGTGCGCGCGCATGTCGGAGGGACGGCAATCTAGTCGGGCAGGAAGGAAGGTGGAAACGATCAGGGTCTGTCAAAAATTTTACTTGCGTTTTCATTTCACACGGAATGATGTTAAAATAAATCCTCAGTAATATATATTTATATACTTATTTACTTGTGTTGATATTTACAAAAGACTGTGGAGCTCCATGAAGTCTATGTACACCTATGATCAGGTGGACAGGCAATGTTCATTGAGGCACATATGTACACATATATGTATAACCTATGTACAAATATCAGACCCTACTGACACAGGAGCTCTCAGCAGCAGAAGTCCTGGGCGGGGCAGTGTTGGTGGGGCTGAAAGCTTCCAGAATATGTCAGCAAGAATGATAATATCTATACATCCTGTGCAATGTGGTTAGAGCTGGTGTCTAAATTTTCACGAAGCAAACAAATAGTTAAATGACTCCCAACTCCCATGAGTCTTCCCCACAGGCCCTGCTCCGCCTCCAGCTCCCACTGGTCCCCAGCCTCTTATCACCATGGAGACCCCGGTTCCCTTTTGGCATCATCCTTACAGAGCGTTACCATCAGCCTTGGAGTTCCTTCTCCTATTGATCCCAGAGAGGCTTATTTATCTGCCTCTCCTCTTTGAGTTTTCAGAAATTATTAGAGCTAGGACACAGAGGGCAGCTGTGGAGCCATGCCTGAGCAGCAAGGAAGCCAGTGCAAACCCTAATTAGAATCTGTGCTGTGTGAGCGGCCATTTCCACATTTTCTATCTATGTGCGTGTAATATATAAATCTCCAGAGACAGCCTATATAAGCACATAAGCACACAGGTCTAGAAAAGGAAAAAGCATCGTGCACTTATGAGCTTTAGAGCTGTGTCCCTGATGAAAACTAGAGAATCCTCCTTGATTGCTGGCACCATTAATCCTGGCTGTTCCAAGATTACCCTTAGTGGAGCAAGGGATGTAGGGATGCAGAAACCCAGTCAGAGGCCAATTTGGCCCGGGCACTGCTTGCTCAGCAGGCTGGAGCTCGATCATGGGACTTTCCAGCTTCCTGGGGCCCTTCAAATGAAGGAATCATCCAAGCACGACAACAAAGGGAAACTGGGTCGCTAGATCCCACGTGAAGGCAGAACTGGGGCAAGCACGGAGCGTGTTCAGACCCTCTGGAGTTGACACTCACCCTCGCCAAAGCCAGCCAGGCTACTCTCCGTGCTTTTCTCTCTCACTTCTTAGCCTGTGGCAGCTTGCTCCACTCCAGCCCTACCTGGCAGGTCACAGTCCTCGCCCTGTACTTCACAAGCTAAAAAGGCAGGCGTGTCAGCAGCTGACATGGAAATTGGTAGCAAAGTGAGCCCCTGAATATCCTCTTCCTCCCAGCTCCTTCTCTTTCTCTCTCTAGCAGCCCAGAGTGTTTATGTGCTCATACAAAGTGAGTGTCTGGGGAATCATTTTCAAGGAGAAGCAGGGCTTACAGCCCTCTCATGAAGACAGAGAACAGACCCAGGACTGAGTCCTCTGAGTAGCTACCAAAGGTCCTAGCGCGCTGCCACATTTACACTGCCCTCAGTTACCTAGATGTTGCAGCAGCTGTCCACATTATTATGTAATTACACCTGCCCTGTGCATCTGTCCGTGGAATGATGCAGGCAGTTCTCAACTGCAAACTCATCTGGAACATATCTGACTATTTTAGGAGTGCAGGGGAGCACAGAAAGTTATATTCGTTTCCTTGCTGAGGTTCAGGAGGTGTAAGAAGTGGCCATCAGGACAGGCTGCCTCAGTTGCTCCAGTTTACCAGCTGGCCATGCTAAGTCTGGTTTATGGGCTTCTGTTATCTGATTGCTGTCAACTTGGCCAGACCGGAGGGCTTCTGGGAACGTTGGGAAAGGGCAAGCACCCCTGCACCACCTCACTTGCGTCAGATACGAGGAGCCCCTCTCAGCCCTATCTAGGTAGAGCACACATAGTCAAGTGCAGGAGGTGAGGCTGGAAGTATCTCCCATGGGTCTAACACACTGCCAGGGAGATGGAGAATGACAGCACGGTTCAGCTCAGACCCAGCTGTTTCTCCAAAGAGGCAGCTGAATTATGGGTGCTCTACTGCCTACACCGCAACCCAGATTTGGCCAGAATCAACAAAAGGATGGGTTCGTTAGTTCCATTGGTTGCTACACATCTCGCCTTCCATGGGGCAGAGATGTTCTTTAGCTCCTCATTAAAAATGTTACTTTCAGATCTCATGAAATTCAAGCCTAGGTTACCACCAATGACAAAGAGAGAGGGAAACAGATCCGTACTTTGCCTGGTCTTCGAGCTTTCCCCTCCCACAGAGCTACAAAGTTTGGAATAACTTTTCTGGTCCTCAGTGATGAGGTTACAGCCAATCAGGGCAGACAGAACAAAGAATAAAGCACCTGGCCTTTAGATCAGACTTCCCTTTTATCCCTGAGTCAGGCAGCCACATAGAAGGGAAGGGAAAGATGCTAGAGCCTGATCTTTTGTTATGAAAGAACTACCTTCTAGAGAGGTCCCTACGCAGGAGAAAAGGAGCTGAACTGGAGATATGGTGAGAATGCAAAGGAAGGTCATTTTAAAAATTCAAATAAATGCAGTTTATTTCTTGCGTTGCCAAATGTATTCCACATTAGTGAAGCTAAGGGGATCGGTCAGTGTATTAACTGTATAACTTTTGAAACAACGGTATACATATATACATATACTATACATATATATACACAGATATATGTATATATGGAAAACCTGTGATAACTCAGGACCAATTAACCAAAACCTCGACTAATGAGAATTATGTTTTCTTACTATAATTTCAGTAGAAAGAGGCAAATGATAGCAAGGGCATTATCTGATGAGCCCAGATAGCCAACTTCCAGGGATGTCTTGCAGCCCGCAGACATTCATCCTATTTCTTTGGTCTTCTCCACCCACATTCTGTACAAGGAGCACTGAGGTTGAGAATGTTGACCCTGAGCAATGCAAGGTCTTCTGTCGTCTTCAAACATTTTACTTACTAAGGCAGGGAAGTTTATACTAACCTACTTAGGAAAGGTTTTTTTTTTTTTTTTTTTTCATAACAAAGGTTGAACCAAAACACGTTTTCCCATTCCCACCCAAAAAACCATAATTGTAAAGCCATCCAGACGGCTCCCTTCCCTGAGCATTTCCCCATCAGTTAACTGAGGTTTTGCTGTATACGCACGTATAGAGCAAGGTAGAGTGAAAAGGCATGGGATGGGACCCTGGCGTTGCCAGCCTTCCCCGATTGTCCAGTCTGAGAATTCAACCGCACAGATTTTTTTCAGGAAAGGAGACTCTTCTAAAGTCCCCAGTTATGTGTGTAGATATTTGTGCAACAGTACACTATCTTGGGTGGTGGGGGTCTTCGTTTCACTACTGTCATGCCCTAACCACCCACGAACACTATCCCTGTAGACCTCTGCCCACAAACACTTGCTTCTCTCCACAGCTCTCATGGCATCCCTTTGGTTAAGCAAGTCAGCTTGTTTTGAAGGACAGCCAGAGGGCAATTCCCCAAATCTGCCCAGGCTACCCATCCCAGGTGCAAACCTCCAGGCCACATTCCTCCAGCATCCATCTCCCAGGGGAGGGGAGGGAGGAAAACAGAGGGATCAAGTGATGGCTTTAAGTGCATGGAAATGATCTTCTGTAATGGCTCAGGATGCTTTATTCTTATCTATTGGTAAGCGCTTTCCTGCAGGCTTCCATTACACCCTGCCAGTCTGACCGTAAGCCCATGAGATGACCTGGTGTGAGGTCACTCAGACTCAAGGTTTCAGTGCCTGGAGGTTGTGAGAGTGCCATGTGAGAGCAGGCGGAAGGGGCAGGTGGCAGGGAGAGAGGGGCGGAGATGCACACGGAGACACAGAGAGGTGCACACGGGAAGAGCCAGAGAGATAAAGAAAGCCTTCTCCCGACCTTCCTTGTGCAGATGTGTATGTTTACACTCCAAAGGAGGGTCAGAGCCTCAGAGGGCAGGAGTCATATGACCATGTGGGAAGAAGAGGGAACTACAGAGACGGTGAACTAATGCCCAGAAGCCAAGGGCATTATCTGAGCATCCGGGTACTATCGCTTTTCAGTCCTGAGAACAAGATTTTGAGATAACTATTGCTAAAGAAAACAGTCACTATTTAGTTTATTGCACGTTTCCTCTTTAAAAAATAAACTATGAGAGATGGAGCTGAACTTTGGTGGGAAAGGAAGCAGAAAGAAGGGAAAAGTGAACTAGGTTTGTTTGAGGAAGAGACCCATCCCAGCTTGTCAGGGATCACTTACCTCCACCTGTCCCTGCTTGCTGCTTTGATGAGAGAACAGGGCTGGTCTCAACAAGGGCCAAGTCTTAGGATCAAGATAATGGTCACATTAGCCGTTTGGACACCTCCCAGCATCCAGCGCTCTGCTAGTTGGCTCTGCAGGTGGCTAATGATGTTAATGAGTTTGAGGTCATGGGTTCATACCTGGCAATGGACACTTTGTCAAGGCTGGGCAAGCCTCCATTGTGTAACCAAGGAGCACCCTGGAAATTACACCTTACGTAGACCAGCCCTCTCAGACCAGGCAGCCATCACCCAGACAGAGGCTGTTATGACAATGGGCCCCAGGAGAGCCAGAGCTGGAGCAGGGTTCACCATCCCCACCCCTGGGTAAACAATTCAAAGCAGTGTACTCCTCCCACCTGCCATGGGCGGGGGTGGGGGGGGTCTGGTGCTACCCTCATATGCAATTTGCAAACTGTCCTATAGTTTCCTTTGGGGAAAGTCAGCCTCCACCTCTCTTCTCTGCTACTGTTGGCAGCACTGAACCCCCAGCCTGCCCTCTCTCAACTGGGCGTGGCGCTGATACTTTATGGTTGACCATGATTAAGGAAGTTGGCCAAAGACCTCACTACAATGGAGTGAGAGATCCAGGGAGAGCAGACAGGACAAGCTAATCCTGCAGCCCTCTCCACACGGGGTGGCCACATGAGCCCCCAGGCTGGAGACTCAACAAAGCTTTCCTGGCAGCCCTTTCTACACCAGACCAATGGAGTCTGGAGGCAAACTCACTTGGGGCCCCCTTTCAGGGCTAACCTCCTGGTTTCATGCCTACTCCATCCTCGGAGGCCCAGCTGAGAGGAGCAGAGGGAAGCAGAGAGGAAGGAAGAGTGTGTCAAACACCACAGAAGCTTCAGGAAGCACAGCGCCTTCATTATGACCTTCGGTACATTTCAGCTCCTGAAAAGTTAATTCTGAAATATGACTAGCTCAGGTACTCTTTCTTCCTGACAACCTCTCCACCTCTCCTGGACTTCCTTCTCTGTAGACTCCTGAGAACTCCAACTTCCTTGAAAGTTTGAGCCCATGGAGACACCTGCTGAACCTAAAGGGAAAATTGGTACCCTGACTTGAAAACACTTGAAAGGCCCAGCATGTTGCACTGAATGTGCAGATTTGGACCCACACGCTCATTCCCTGTGGCTGTTGCTTCCTCCGTGGAGACTGGGAGCTTGACCATCTTTAGGAGGGAAGCGTGGGGCACACCCTGGATGGCCGCAGGAGTAGAGACCTGATCTGATGCCTGACTTCAACCCCCCAACTTCCATCTGAGGTGAAGCCTTTGCTAAAACGCACCCAGCTCTCAGCTAGTCCTACTAGAGGGAAGAGCCAGCTCTGTGTGTAACCCAAAACAGCGTGTAATCTTACAAAGCATTTCAATCTGGCCTTAGAATATAGGATACAAATCAGGCCTTCTGAAAAAAAGATGCTGTTTGCTTGTGTAACATTAGGTTTAAGTCCTTAATCAGGTTTCACTTAAGCTGAATTGGTGTGTGTTTCCTCAAGGTACAGCCATTGGATGGGAGGCAAGGCAACCAGGTGGAGCCGGGGCAGGGGAAGAAGCCTGCCTGGCATTGCACACCCATAGAGGGGACTCAGGAGTTGACTCCATTGGGCTTATGCCCAAGAGCAAGTGAGATGCCACAAGCAAGTAAAGGTGACTCATTTTAAGAGACAAGTCTACATATGGCCTCGACTTTCTGACTGAGCCCCCTGACAAAGCCACTGGGGATGGAGGGGCAATAAGGTCTGTGGGCTGAGGGAATGTTGGGAGCATCCTCCCTCTGGTTCTGGGCCTACGACCCTGCAGTTTCTTGAGCCACCACTGCTTTCAAGAGGACGGGGTTGAATCCAGAGATCCCAGGGGTTGGGAGCAGGGGAGACTGGGCTATTGGGTTGTCTGTGTGCACTTGCTTTGAAAGAAAGGACGGGGCCAGGAGGTGTATATTAATGGACCGTCAGCTGTCCCAGGTCCTTCCATGCTTGGCACCAGGGTTTCTGGTGGGAGGAAGGTGAACAGATAGAAACCCTATGAGATTCCCAGTCTTAATCAGAGATCTGCTTGACAATGCTGGTCCATATTTTGCCTTAAACCTTGGGGTTATTTTTCTGAAATCTAGGAGTGAGGCGGGGGAAAAGACTAGAGGAAGAGATTTCCTGAAGGATATTGAGGGGGAGAGACGCAGGTTAGGGAAAGATGATTAAATCTGATCTTTTGTTTATGCCTATTAATTTATAGCTATGGGGGCAGAACAATGGATCTGAGTATACGTACACATTTCATGTGTGGTGTGTGTGTGTGTTCTTGGGTGTGTGTGCTGTATTTTGTGTGCGTAATGTGAATAAATGTATTGTGTGTACAAACCGAGTTTGTATTTTGTGTGCAGAAATAATAGTAAAGTATCTTTTGTGTATCCTGTATGTATACCCATGTGTCCATGTAGTTTCTGTGTGTTTTGCATCTGAGTTGCAGGTTTGTACGTGGTGTACGTAGGTATCTGTATATGTTCCGTATTGGTAAGTACATCCCGTGTCTGTGCTGAGTGTGTGTATTCTGGATATAGGTATAACCGTATATCTTTTGAGTGCCCTTTTCATTAATTTGGTCTCTGTGTACCTGCATGTGTGGTGCATGTTTTGTATTTGTGTATGGCAACAATGTAGATCTCTTTTGTGATGGGTGTGCATGTCTGTGTGCCGGTGTGGGTGAACATTTTATAGTCCCAGGTCAAGGACACTGGGATAAAACATCTACCCCACAACCTCGGCCTTAGGTATGCATTGTCTTACCATCTATTTTCCCAAGGTCTGCGTCCCTCCACCCTATGTCTTGGAAATGCAGCACCACCTCCCATATAGGAGAGGAAGAGAAGCACAGAGGCTTCGCGCTGGGCCTGGGATGCCCTGCAGACCCCTGGGGATGTGGGTGACCAGGAACTAGTGAGCACCCTGGGCTGGTGCCCCACCCCCCCAGGTTAACTGTAGGTGCTGAAGAGCCAACAGTGAGGCCGGGGCTGGAGTCATGGCTGGGCAGCCTGACCACACAACTCGCTGTGTTTGGGAAATTTAATCTATTATGTTGAAAGGCAAAGAAGCCCAGTTTGTGAGGCAAAAGCTTCCCCACCTCCATGTATTCCAGGGCCAGCTGAACTCTACCTTTAGGCTATGCAGTGCGTTTTCACTGTCAGCCCGTCCTGGCGGTGGGGAATGATTCTGTGCCCAGCCTTTGGTTTCTTAAGCAGCCCTGGTTGCCAGTTTAATGCGGAGAGAGCTTGAGAGAACATGACGCCTGTGGATCAACTAGGGATTCCATCCCTTGGTCCTGAACTTCGGAAATTTCCACATAGAGGAGGTTTCCTTTCAGCCCAGACCTGTGGAATTGGGTCCCCAGGAGCCCTCCTCCTTAGTGTCCTTGGTTTCAAAGCAGGTGATCCATTCTGGCTCTTTGGGGAAAGATTCATGAAAGTGACAGATGCAGAGGCAAATGACCATGTTGTTTTTGTGTATTTTGCATCAGAGTTGCAGGTTGTGTCTTCGTTCACGGTATATGTAGGTCTCTTGTGTATGTTCTATATTGGTAAATACATTCTACGTCTTAAATAAAAACCGGACAGGGTGGGGAAAGACGAGAATGGAGGTGATGAAGATGATGGGCTGTAGAGAGGAGGCCTGGGTTGGGTCTGGCCCAGGACAGCTGGAGCTGTGAGGGCCCTAGGGCCCTTGTGCACTCGGTAAGACAAGCTTCAGCCATGAGACACTGAAGCTGCAGCACATGGAGGGCAGAAAGACAATTCGAACATCTAAGAATCCATGAAGACTGGAGTGTCTGAGGCAATGGCAGCAAACCTAGGCCCAGTGGGACGACCAATGAGACAAATTAACCCATTAGGCCTCTGAGACAACCAACCCACCAAGCAGTGGATTTGCTCCTGAACCTGAACTCCAGAGAATGACTATATATGTATGTGTGCATATATACATATACACACGTATGTATGTATATATATGTATATATATATGTGTGTGTGTGTATATATATATACACACTCTAGTGCACATAGTCAAACACATGCATATATTGCCCTGTGTCAAAAATATTGCATAAGCTTATACAAGGTTCAAATGCAATTTTTTCTATAGCTAGCTAGGTAGAGGAATTCGTGAAAGAGATTCTCGATACATATTTATATACACTGGATCCACAGATCCACATTTCCTCAGGACGAGATGCCCCAGTCAGCTATACAGTCATGCCCATGACTAGGTTAATTCCTAAGGTGCAGTCACGTGAGGTGTTTAGACACTGCTTTCCCTGCTCACTCTCCTGGCTTTGCAGAGCTGTGTGCCCCCATTTGGAAGAACAGGGATGGGGTGGGCTGGAGGGCCAGAAGTTTTGGTTCCCCACTCCAAACAGTCTATTTTTTTTCTCCTGATTGAGGGCTTTTGTATTCTGATGGGAAAAAAAAGACAACCCTCGTTCAACGCCATTCCTAGGCTGTTAATACTCTAAATATGAATACTGTGTAGGCTACTAAGAAAATAGGTTATCTCCTGTGTTTTAAATATTGAGATTCATGCAACAAACACCCATGCAGCTCTATCGCATCACTGGTAAATTTCACTGCAGTGTCAGTGTAGCTGGGCCCCAGCACTAGGAAAGCAGATGCCTGCAACCTCCAGTGTAACGAAGAAATCAGACATGTTTTTGTGACCCCGAAGCCTGCAAAAATGGTGAAATCTGAAGCTGAGAGGTCCCTTGGTTTGTTAGCTTCTCCCGGTAGCGTTAAGGGAGCAAATGTGAAACCTGACAACTCACATTCGGTCATCCTAACTGTCCCTCCCCTGGGCTTCCCTCACATCGACACTGCAGAGAAAAAACCAAATGCAGTATTTTCCGTTATGAAACACAAGCCTCCGGAGCGTCTGCTTGGCAACTGCATTTCACAACCCCCCAGCCTGTGACACAGAAAGTAATTCCAACACACAGCACTGTGTGTTCTTTTCAATGCAAAAATGGGAAAGACCTTTCGAATAATTACCAGAACTTTAAAGCTAAGCTACCGTGGTTTTCCTCTGTGAAGGGGGAGGTAGGCTCAAGTGGGGTGGTGGGGGGAATTGCATCTGCGAGATGCCGTGTGCATTTCATTAGGAAGAAAAGGTGACACTGATGTGGTAGGTTCTGTATTTGCTATGAGGTGGCCTCAATGTGTCCTTCTGAAATCCTGGCTTCCATAGGTGACTCCCATCTTTGGAAACCCCTAAGCCGGTGATGAAGATTTGCATGAAAGCCATGGATACATATTCTGTGTTCTAAATCAAAAATCAAAAGATCAAAAGTCACTTGCACGACTATTGCTTTCCATGCAGAACCAGATACACACTGTAGAACACACTGACTACAATGCAGGCTATTATGCGATATCTGCATTAGTTCCATTGAGCTGGGAGTATGTGAATAGGGTTCAATCAGACATCAGTTAACATTTTGGTAATATTCACATAGTTTGTATTAGCCAAAGTGCAGTTGGCTGTTTTCAAGTTTTCCTCTCTAAAGTCCTCGTTACTGTTGTTTACCCCCTCCTGGATCTCCATGTAGTCAGACTTACTAATGGTAGAGGCACTTCTACTTTTCTTTAGGTCAGGGGAGGATGGGATCTTTGGACAGCTCGTCACTTGCAAGTACTGGGCCTGTTCCTCTCCCTCTGTCTCCCGGTGGTAGAAGTAGTTGAAATTGGACACTATGACGGGGACAGGTAAGGCAATGGTTAACACACCTGCAATTGCACATAGGGAACCCACGATCTTTCCCCCAATAGTAGTTGGAACCATGTCTCCATAGCCTACAGTTGTCATGGAGACGACTGCCCACCAGAAGGCGTCCGGGATGCTTGGGAATTGGGACTCTCGCTCATCGGCCTCTGCGAAATAGACAGCACTAGAGAAGAGGATGACCCCGATGAAGAGGAAGAATATCAGGAGGCCTAATTCTCTCATGCTGGCTTTGAGGGTCTGACCTAGAATCTGAAGACCTTTGGAGTGTCTGGACAACTTGAAAATCCTAAAGACTCTTACCAACCGGATGACTCGAAGGATGGCCAGTGACATGGCCTGCTGGCCCTGCTGAGCATCTTCTGGCTTCTCAGCCAGCTCTGTTCCCAGGGTGATGAAGTAGGGGATGATGGCTACAATGTCAATGATGTTCATGATGTTGGTGAAGAAGCCGGCTTTGCTGGGACAGGCAAAGAACCTCACCAAGAACTCAAAGGAGAACCAGATGATGCAGAGGGTCTCTACAATGAAGAAAGGGTCGGTGAAGGAAGTGGACTGCTGGTACCCGATGGTGCTATTGGAATAGGTATGGAAGGTCACTCCACTGCCATGCATGTCTTCATTCTCATCCCGGAATATGGGCAACGTCTCCAGGCAGAAGCTGACGATTGAGATCAAGATCACCATGACAGATACAATAGCTATAATCCTGGCAGGCCCTGAGCTCTCTGGGTATTCAAAGAGAAGCCACACCTGTCTCTGAAATTCATTTTCGGGTAGAGGACGCTCTTCCTCTTTGATGTAGCCTTCATCTTCCCGAAACATCTCCATTGCTTCTTCTCCTAGCTCATAAAACCGAATTTCTTCGGAGAATATATCTAAGGGCACATTCACGGGTCTCCTCAACCGGCCCCCAGACTGGTAGTAGTACAAAATGGCATCAAAGCTTGGACGGTTCCGATCGAAAAAGTACTCATTCCGGAGAGGGTCAAAGTATCTCATCCGCTTCTTTGGGTCCCCTAAGAGGGTCTCTGGAAACTGGGCTAAGGTCTTTAGCTGGGTCTCAAACCGCAGCCCTGAGATGTTGATCACCACCCTCTCACAGCATTCGTGGTCTGCTTCTGGGTCATAGGTGTCCTGCGGGTGCCCAGGGAGGGCAGCGGCCTCATCCACTGGGTCTCCGGTGGCCACTGTCATAATTGGAACCAAGAGAAGCGCCTCTCGCTACGCCTTCTAGCTGCCTGGCGGCAGGGAGCTCAGGGCGCTGCTTACGGCCCCAGGAAACACAGCAGCATCGGCCTGCACTCCTGCAGGGGAGCCCCCAGGTCTCTCTGAGAGCCAGAGAGATAGCCCCGCTTGGCTGAAAGACAGAGGTGGTTAAGGACATAAGACCACTCAGCATTGGCAACTTGACCTGGGTTGCTGCTTTTTCTCTCTCATCTCTCAGCCAAGAAGCTCAAAAATATGACCACCACCACAAAAAAGTAAGATTTATGTTCACCTCGTAGCCTGGCTGGGGATGGGAGGGGAGCAGGTGGCGGTCTCTCAAGAAAGCTCTGGATTGCCCTGCACTGGGGGCAGGTGGCTGGTCCAGGTCCCTCTGCACTGCACAGGCTTCATGGAGCACAGCCCCATATCAGAGGCTGGAAGGGAACCTTCTCCCAGGCAGTGAACTAACGTCTTGCAGATACCTGCACCCTGGGAGGTATTTGCAGTGGTGGACCTTGGGCCTGGGCCTCTCTCATTGCCCACACCCCAATGACTCTACACATGGCTGTTATTAAATAATAGATTGATTTACCTGGCAAGGCAGGAATCTGCAGCTCTCTTCCTTGCAGAACTGATCCGATGCTGCAGGAATCCTAGATACACAAACAGGCAGCCTGATTCCCCATCACGTCTTCTCACTTGAGCTAGAAATAATGGTGAGTCATTCTGGGCAGGAGGGTAGGCTCCAGGTCCTGGAGGTGAGCTCCAGGGCTGGGCTGGGCTGGAGGGGCAGTGGGATGCCTGGTCAAGGGCACGCAGGACTCGAGGACAGCCGAGATTGGGTCTGGAGCCTTTGAAAGGAAGGAGGCAAGATGCAATGCTCAGCAAAAGCCAGAGTCCTCCTGGCTGTCCTCAGGAGGTGTGACGTTGCCTGGAAAAAACAAGGTGGAATCAGGGCTTCTGGGCAGTTGGTGCCAAGATTTAGGAGGGCGCTGGCAGCTTCTCTTCCATGCCCACCTTGCATTCTGGTGTCACACCTGAGAACTATCCCTCAGCCTCCCAGCCTCCTCTGGGCAGGCTTACATCAGTTGGAAGTATGCTCTCCCAGGGAACAAGCCTTTAGACTTGGCTGGGCCTGTCTCCTCCAGGGGCCTCACCGGGCTGAGCCAGATGCCCCATTGGTCCTCTGCAGCCATCAGGAGGGACTCTGGGCAAAGCCTCCCACCCCCAGGTCAGGACACAGCATCTCCCAAGGGGAGGGCTTCCTACGCTGCAGCCTGACTTCCAGCTCTGTCCTCTGCAGAGTCCTGGAAGAAGAACGGCTCCTCCCCACTCTGGCCCCCCAGCACACACACTCCTTCAGAGCTCATTTAGGGAGACTCCTCACACAGAAAGGTCGATCTCCAAAAGCTGGCTGGCTTGGTCCCAGGACTTACTCTCCTTCAGGGATCCCTAAACTGCAGGCCTCCTTCCGGGCGCGGTGGCATTTGAACTGGGCAGGCGCTCGACCACCGATTTCTCCCCAAGACAAAATCCCTCACGTCGTCTCCTCGGCAGTGAGCACAGAACCAAGGCTCAGTCAGCCTGGCTTCGAGGCGGCTTGGCAGCAGCGAGAGGGGGGAGCCTGGAGGAAGCCGGCTTCCGGGCTGGCCCCCTGCCGGCCCAATCCTGCCGGCCCCAGGGCGGGGAGGGTCCGGGGCCTCTCCCCATCGCCCCGGGCTCCGGCCGGGACTCCGCCGGGCGCGCTCCGCGCTCGGCTCCGAGCGAGTGGATCAGACCCACCAGCTGGCCGCGGCAGTCAGCGCCACCTTAACCCCCTCCTGCCCGATCCGGAGGGGGCTCTAGCGGCGGGCCAGAGCGCAGCCCAGCTGTTTTGCCCCTAGGATCCGAGGGAGCTCCTAGGCTCGATCTCCTTCGGAAAACACTGGAACCTAAACACTGGGGGTGGGGAGTAGGCTGCTGCCCCAGATCTTGGCTTTCTCCCTCCTAAGAGCGGGGTCACCCCGGCAGCCCACGGCCCCAGGGAGGCGGAAAAGCCCTTCTCTGCCGAAAAGCCGTTTTCATTCCGAGCCGGAGGGGGGAACCCTGCCCGGCCGTCGCAAGTGATTTGGGTCCTACCAACCGGCTCTATTTACCAGACATGGTTATGCTGTCACTGCACTTCCCATCACCCACCAGCTCCTCTCTGCGCCCCCCGCCCCGCGCCCCGCATTGCCCGGAGGGTCCCCGAGCCCGTTCCGTGTTCTCTCCTTCCGCTGGACGCCAGCCCCCCTCGCCCGCCCCGGTCCGGGCCGGCAGCCATGGTCGGCACAGACTCGCCCGCCCCGGACTCAGCCCGAGCCCGCCGCGATGCCGGCTGCGCCGCCCGGTGCCCCGCAGCCCCTCTGGGCGCCGCAGCCCAGGCAGGGGGAGGCAGCACGCGCAGCCGAGCGCCCCGACACCCATTTACCCTTCCCGATGGGCACCCGGAGCCTCCATGTTTCTGGGTGACCGCAAGCGCCGGCAGAACCGCGGCGGCAGCGGGCGGC